>NW_013673778.1:13777-22380 GCF_000517525.1 Limulus polyphemus
GTAATGTGTAGAATAAATCTGACTAAGTAATGTGTAGAATAAATCTGACTAGGTAATGTGTAGAATAAATCTGACTAGGTAATGTGTAGAATAAACCTGACTAAGTAATGTGTAGAATAAATCTGACTAGGTAACGTGTAGAATAAATCTGACTAAGTAATGTGTAGAATAAATCTGACTAGGTAACGTGTAGAATAAATCTGACTAGGTAACGTGTAGAATAAATCTGACTAAGTAATGTATAGAGGAAATCTGACTAATTATTAAATAATGTGTAATAAGAATCTGGCTAATTCATGTGTGGTGTGGCCTGTTTAGTCAATATGTAGTAGGACTAGTTAATCTGTAGTGGGGACCTGACTAGATATTGTGTCGTGGTAATCTGGTTAAATAATGTGCAGTAGGGATCTAACTGGGTAAACAAAGTTTTCATTTTGAAGAAATAGGTTCGAAGAAGTCAGGTACATTGTTACTAACAACATACACGTGTTGTTACTTACAACATACACGTGTATTGTTACAACTTATACTGTCTACTGCAACGTGATAGTGTTGAAAAATGTGTTTGAATCACATCTGAGAACCTTTTCGTTCTGTTCATTATATTGACTTGTTTGTTAACGTTAAATGAAAGTTTCAAACACGTCCTTTGTAAAGCACATTTATTAAACATCCAAATATTCAAATAGATAAATAAAGCTAAATTCTGACTTAGCTAAAGTCAACAGAAGCATGCTTAGTACTTTAGGTTTTGCTCAAGTAAATCACATTAAACCTAATCGTGGCAATGACAAAATCATATTACATGTGATATTAAATGCGATTATACTAATGACATTAAACACAGTCGTAATACTGAGACAGTTATGTTTCATGATGACATTAAACTTGATTGTAGCAATGACATGATGACATTAAACACAGTTGGAGAATTGAGACAGTTATGCTTCATGGTGACATTAAACTTGGTTGTAGCAATGACATGATGACATTAAACACAGTTGGAGAATTGAGACAGTTATGTTTCATGGTGACATTAAACCTGGTTGTAGCAATGGCATGGTGACATCAAACACAATTGGAGAATTGTGACAGTTATGTTTCATGGTGACATTAAAACTGGTTGTAGCAATGACATGATGACGTTAAACACAATTGGAGAATTGAGACAGTTATGTTTCATGGTGACATTAAACCTGGTTGTAGCAATGACATGATGACAGTAAACACAATTGGAGAATTGAGACAGTTATGTTTCATGGTGACATTAAACCTGGTTGTAGCAATGACATGACGGCATTAAACACAGTTGGAGAATTGAGACAGTTATGTTTCATGGTGATATTAAACCTGGTTGTAGCAATGGCATGGTGGCATTGAACACAGTTGGAGAATTGAGACAGTTATGTTTCATGGTGACATTAAACCTGATTGTAGCAATGACATGGTGACATTAAACACAATTGGAGAATTGAGACAGTTATGTTTCATGGGGACATTAAACCTGGTTGTAGATTACATGGTGACATTAAACACAGTTGGAGAATTTAGACAGTTATACTTCATGGTGACATTAAACCTGGTTGTAGCAATGGCATGGTGACATTAAACACAGTTGGAGAATTGAGACAGTTATACTTCATGGTGACATTAAACCTGGTTGTAGCAATGACATGATGACATTAAACACAATTGGAGAATTGAGACAGTTATATTTCATGGTGACATTAAACCTGGTTGTAGCAATGACATGATGGCATTAAACACAGTTGGAGAATTGTGACAGTTATGTTTCATGGTGACATTAAACCTGGTTGTAGATTACATGGTGACATTAAACACAGTTGGAGAATTTAGACAGTTATACTTCATGGTGATATTAAACTTGGTTGTAGCAATGGCATGGTGACATTAAACACAGTTAGAGAATTGAGACAGTTATGTTTCATGGTGACATTAAACCTGGTTGTAGCAATGACATGATGACATTAAACACAGTTGGAGAATTGAGACAGTTATGTTACATCACTACAATAAACTTTATGATCATATATTTCAATGTGACATTAAACCTTATCAGAGCGGGATGACATCACACTGTGTGTTGTTACTGTTGATGTCAAGGTAATGTGTAAATAATTCAACATACGTTACTTTTGTTTCCAAGCACAAACTTTCCTGGTTTTATTCCTTCTGTCATGAGATTTATTGTATTAGTGTAATGACACTAGAACGTTCAACTTGGATATTTCATGCTCTGTAATAGCAAAAAATAGAAATACTACACATTTCTGTGAACAATAACTATCAAACTATGGTTTGAAAAATGTACATTTGGTTTATAGAAACAGGTACAAGTTAGGATGTGACTAACAGAAACAGGTACAAGTTAGGATGTGACTAACAGAAACAGGTACAAGTTAGGATGTGACTAACAGAAACAGGTACAAGTTAAGATGTGACTAACTAAAAACAGGTACACGTTAAGATGTGACAAACAGATACAGAATAGGATGTGACTAACAGAAACAAGTACAAGTTAAGATGTGACTAACAGAAACAGATACAAATTAGGATGTGACTAACAAAAACAGTTCAGAAACAGATACAAATTAAGATGTGACTAACAGAAACAGGTACAAATTAGGATGTGACGAACAGAAACAGTTACAAGTTAGGATTTGACTAACAGAAACAGATACAAATGATGATGTGACTAACATGAACCAGTACAAACTTGAATGTAACTAACAGAAACAGGTACAAACTAGAATGTAACTAACAGAAACAGGTACAAGTTAAGATGTGACTAATATAAACAGATACAAACTAGAATGTGACTAACAGCAACAGGTACAAATTAGGATGTGACTTACAGAAACAGATACAAATTAGGATGTAACTAACAGCAACAGGTACAAATTAGGATGTGACTTACAGAAACAGATACAAATTAGGATGTAACTAACAGCAACAGGTACAAATTAGGATGTGACTTACAGAAACAGATACAAATTAGGATGTAACTAACAGCAACAGGTACAAATTAGGATGTGACTAACATAAACAGGTACAAACTAGAATGTGACTAACATAAACAGATACAAACTAGAATGTGACTAACAGGTAGAAACTAGAATGTCAGATTTATAAGAATCATATTTATTTGTTTTAATGGTATTCTTCAAGCAAATTCTCACCAAAAATGATTCGTTATTTATCGTTTTAATCTCCTGTTAAGAAATCCACAATACAAAACGTTTAATTCTCCAGCCTGGAGACCAGGTGTGAGAGTTATGAGACGTATTTTGATTTTAAAGTTTTCCTGTTGCAGGGATGCGCCATCTAGTGTTTTTTAACTCTATAAAAGACATACATAATACAAAGTAATTAAATTCCAATCCTAAAGAGCAGATCTGTATATCCTATCACCCTTTGCTTTCAGTTGTGGCTCCTCCAAACTATAATTCAGAGACTGTTGTTAAGAACATGATTTGTAGGGGGCAGTAGTATCAACTTACTACGTGTAATATATTTTCAGCCATTCTTATGGTTTTTGATAATCATAAGATATTACAAGGCAAGCAAGTTCATACTGTTAACACGTAATGTAAAGACGAATCTGAGAAATAAACAATCTTTTACTTGGCATTTGTAAGTTTGGAAATAACTGTAAATTGAGTCTTAAAACTTTGGATCTGAAGAAATACGACGAAAATCACCCATTGTGTTCCTCTGTTTGTCTGTTTATGTTTTGGGCCTACAACTGTACTGTGGACCATCTACGCTCTGTCCACTGGAGGGCAAATTTTAGCGTTATAAGCTCTTAAGTTTATCGATGTATTTTCTCTTATGCACAACTAAGGTTTAAGTAAACATAACAACGGTGTTGTTGTTGTGCACGTTTGTAGATAAAAGTGAAAAGTAGTGACATAGTCAATTGCAAAACTGTTGTTCTTAATATTATATTTGTACTTCCTGTATTTATATTCTATTATCGTATATTTAAACTATATTAAATACTTTACACTTAAAATGCGTTTTGTTTTATGGATTTTAAAAAATTATAATACTTTGATTGTTACAGGTTATACGGATATTAGTTCAATTTCATTCAGATATCATTCAAATTTTTTTTCGCGGGATGACGATAGAGGGCGTAGGAGACGGATTGATCATCCATATCACTGCACAGCTCGAAACAATTGTTGGATCCCAACGTTCGTTTAATTTCAAATTTACTTATTTATCCTCATGAACTAATGGATTCGAATGTTTTTATTATTATTTTAATACATTTTCTACTTAGATTCTGTTATCAACATAATAACATTTCTAGTCGGACACAATTACTTTGATAAGTCAACAAACCCAATAGCGAAAAAGTTACGACCTTTTCTACTGATCACGTTGTTAACTTAAGGAAACACAATGGAACCACAAACACAGAGATCCATTACGTAAGAGCCTCTAACGATTTGAAACAGTACAGACTACACATAATAATACAAACAAACAATTCGAGAGTAAGTTTGGACTTTAGAGATTATGCAAGAAACATCACACTGTGTAACTATCAGGCCGGGTGTGGCATAGTCGTCAGCTTTCCCCGACCGTGAATCCGAAGATTTGTGGTTCGTGACACGTTGCCGCAAAAGTTCGCTCCGTACATTGGGGTGCAGTGTAAGAGTGACAGTCAAATCCCAGTTTATTCGATCAGACGAGAGTAGCTCAAGAGTTAGTGATGAGTGCCGTTCAGTAGATGCCTTCTTTTGTGTCTATCATGTTTATGTTACCAGGTCTGATGTTATCTACCACACACACATGTTTATGTTACCAGGTCTGATGTTATCTACCACACACATGTTTATGTTACCAGGTCTGATGTTATCTACCACACACATGTTTATGTTACCAGGTCTGATGTTATCTACCACACACATGTTTATGTTACCAGGTCTGATGTTAGCTACCACATACATGTTTATATTACCAGGTCTGATGTTAGCTACCACATACATGTTTATATTACCAGGTCTGATGTTATCAGACCTGGTAACATAAACATGTGTGTGGTAGATAACATCAGACCTGGTAACATAAACATGTGTGTGATAGATAACATTAGACTTGGTAACATAAACATGTGTGTGGTAGATAACATCAGACCTGGTAACATAAACATGTGTGTGATAGATAACATTAGACTTGGTAATATAAACATGTGTGTGATAGTGTTATCTACCACACACATGTTTATGTTACCAGGTCTGATGTTATCTACCACACACATGTTTATATTACCAGGTCTGATGTTATCTACCACACACATGTTTATATTACCAGGTCTGATGTTATTGTTTCCTGAAATGAGTGTATTATGTGTATTGTTAACCCTAGTAACAATATATTTGCTGCCACATTAATATTTTCTGCCTTTGGTCACATAGTTGAATAAGCGACAAAACTGAAACAGGCTGACGTTCTTTAGTTAGATAAAACAATGACAGCCGGTGTACAACACCCGTGGTCCAATAGAGTTTAGTTGTATGTGTTATAAACGATTGATAACATTTATTCAGTTTTATAGAAACATAATCCCGAAACTTACAGGATATCTTGATGTCACAATAAGCACTATGATAAGTACATCCTTCATTTACAGTTGTAGTACAGTTATAATCTAACCTGATATTATATTTCCTTTAAGCCTAGGGCTGTCTTTCCTTGTTTATCTATGTAACAAACCTCCATCTCTCCCCTCATGTTGTTTGTGCACTTTCTCACGTTTACGGTCATCTGGACTGATTGTTTAGCGATTTTCCACCTTCAGTATCTCGGACTGTGGTAATCCAAACTGTCACATATATTCAGCGGATACGATTTACTGGACTCTTACTTCACATACCAAATTTCTAGGCAGATCCATTAAGAAATGCATGATATATAAAATCTCCAATTTTAATTGAGTTTCTTATTTTTATTCTTCTTCGCACCAAAAGTACGAAAACATTATTTGACATAAAACCACACTTAACTTTTATATATTTTGTTTTCAAATTTGGTACACTGATAGATCTTTAAAACCTACAATCAGAAGTCTCATTTGGTGTAAATACAATCCACATGTGCAAAGTTATCTAACAAAAACCGCTCAAATTAATTAAAATTTTTGCTCGCGCCTACGCAAAAAGTCACGTGAACTATCGGTCTAACATTTTTACTACAGCTTCACCTAAGAGTAAAAGTGGACCATTTTTAGTTTTTTGTCACTAGGATTAAAGACGGCTGATTTAGAACAGCAAAACTATAAGATGAAAGGACGTGCAGATACATAAGTCTTGGTTAGGCCAAGCAAACTAGATTAGCAGTTTCTAGTTCAAGTTTTTAAAAGAATCATAATGGTGAACAGTTATTATTCATTACTCATTGCTGATGTTTCAGCACAAGTTTACTAAATTACATACAATTATCCTAATTAAATAGCGTTTGGCGTCACGTGATACTAGCTTAAGCAATTTGCATGAATAATGATGCTTGATATGGCTGTACCGATTAGATAGCGGTGATGACAAGAAACTATTAATCTAGATTCCATGGCGTTACTATAAAGTAAGTTATTAACACTGCTATAGAGAGGAAAAACTACCACCATATGTTTTAAAGAATCTGGTTGGTTCTGTAAAGTACAGGTCTGTTCCGAATAATAAGGTTGTGATTCTAAAGCTAATGTTGGTTACTATCGAGTGTCACTTCCTTACTTGCTGTGGTTTGTTGGTGTGTATTGACAAAAAAGTCATGATATCTAATCAACTTGGGGCATGATGGTGGGTAAAACAAGATACGCGGCCTAGCTAACTAGTGAATGAATACTTGCTGTAAAAAAGTATAGCTACCAGTTTGGCCGACAATTCTGATTTCATTCCTTTAAATCGCACGCTGAATCCTTTTGTGGCCGCACCTTTTTTTCACACCTAAGGTGTTTTTAACATCTAGGTAACCTAAGCTCTGGAATATGTGCTGGAAATTTATTAATTTGTACCCTAAGTATTTGTTAACTTTATTATATCATCTTATATAATTATATTGTTTACAACATCATATGTTCTCCAGTAATTGTATTGTTTACAACATCATATGTTCTCCAGTAATTGTATTGTTTACAACATCATATGTTCTCGAGTAATTGTATTGTTTACAACATCATATGTTCTCGACTAATTATATTGTTTACAACATCATATGTTCTCGAGTAATTGTATTGTTTACAACATCATATGTTCTCGAGTAATTATATTGTTTACAACATCATATGTTCTCGAGTAATTGTATTGTTTACAACATCATATGTTCTCGAGTAATTGTATTGTTTACAACATCATATGTTCTCCAGTAATTATATTGTTTACAACATCATATGTTCTCGACTAATTATATTGTTTACAACATCATATGTTCTCGAGTAATTGTATTGTTTACAACATCATATGTTCTCGAGTAATTATATTGTTTACAACATCATATGTTCTCGACTAATTATATTGTTTACAACATCATATGTTCTCGAGTAATTGTATTGTTTACAACATCACATGTTCTCCAGTAATTGTATTGTTTACAACATCATATGTTCTCGACTAATTATATTGTTTACAACATCATATGTTCTCGAGTAATTGTATTGTTTACAACATCATATGGTCTCGAGTAATTGTATTGTTTACAACATCATATGTTCTCCAGTAATTATATTGTTTACAACAACATATGTTCTCCAGTAATTATATTGTTTACAACATCATAGGTTCTCGACTACTTGTATTGTTTACAACATCATATGTAATTGTGGTTTTACTGAATCGTATGTTTTCCAGTAATTCTTCATTATAAGTAACCACTAATTACATCGTAAAATTATTTACCCTAACTTATAAACATTTTTTCTCCAAATTATTTTAGTCTAAAGAATACAAACAATCTGAAAATTAATAAAACATCTCTGAAGTTATATTTCAAAAGAAACAGTTTGAAATTTTAAAGCAACTGAAAATCAGGGTTAGCCCCTAGATCTAGTATATTTCAAAGTTAATAATAACACTTTAACAAAGATTACAGTTACACGCTTGCGTTAATTCAATGACCTTAAAAGCGTAGACCTAGGTACATTTCCTTACACACACACCCAGTGACACAGCGGCATGTCTGCGGACTTACAACGGTGGGCAGAGCACAGATAGCCCATTGTGTAGCTTTGTGCTTAATTACAAACAAACATCTTCTTACAACATCCGAATGATGTTATTCATAATTTATCATCTTACAACATCCAAATGATGTCATTCATAATTTATCATCTTTCAACATCATAATGATGTTATTCATAATTTATCATCTTACAACATCCAAATGATGTTATTAATAATTTATCATCTTCTTACAACATCCAAATGGTTTTATTCATAATTTATCATCTTTCAACATCCAAATGATGTTATTAATAATTTATCATCTTACAACATCCAAATGATGTTATTAATAATTTATCATCTTACAACATCCAAATGGTGTTATTCATAATTTATCATATTTCAACATCCAAATGA
>NW_013673778.1:22400-24075 GCF_000517525.1 Limulus polyphemus
TGATGTTATTCATAATTTATCATCTTCTTACAACATCCAAATGATGTTATTCATAATTTATCATCTTCTTACAACATCCAAATGATGTTATTCATAATTTATTCATCTCTTACAACATCCAAATGATGTCATTCATAATTTATCATCTTTCAACATCCAAATGGTGTTATTCATAATTTATCATCTTTCAACATCCAAATGATGTTATTCATAATTTATCATCTTCTTACAACATCCAAATGATGTTATTCATAATTTATCATCTTCTTACAACATTCAAATGATGTTATTTATAATTTAACATCTTACAACATCCAAATGATGTCATTCATAATTTATCATCTTACAACATCCAAATGATGTTATTCATAATTTATCATCTTACAACATCCAAATGATGTTATTCATAATTTATCATCTTACAACATCCAAATGATGTTATTCATAATTGATCATTTGTGCGAGGATGAGAAATGGGTCCTATTTTCTATTTCTCCGAAGGCTATTATTTTCTAGGTTTTAAAAATGCCTTACAATTATCTAAGTTTCCAACAGGTTGAAACTCGAGTCACTAGTTGTACCCTCGGGACGTTACAAGGTTGTAGACTTAGAATAATAACAGTAATTTAAAGCTAGAACGAAACCCAGGCATTGAAAGTTTAAAAAAATTATGAGGACAGTGTTTTCCAAACTGTGTGCCGCGGAAATTTTGTAATCATTAAGCAGTTTTTATTTTGTGATTTATTATCAATTTAATGCATTTTTAAAATTTATAACTTGATTTATTTTATCATTGATACACAGTATAACAATAATTTCTGCCTGTCTTACTCAGGAGTGATTGCCACTAGGCCTGTCTATACGGACTTATTTACACGTGCCTCAAGAAGTTCGGGACATTAAATGTGTGCCGCGAGCTGAAAAATGGTTGGGAAGCACTGGTCACTAAACCGTATAGAGGTAGTGGGTTGGGATTTTTAAGTAAAGTTGATTACATCAACAAAATGGAAGCTATACGAAATAACACGGATACGTTTATAGAAATTAGGCGTGATCCTACAGAAACCAGGGAAGCCAACCTAGGAAAGTTAAACAGTTGATGTCACAACGGAAGAAATGTAACGGACCAACGGGCTCACAGTGTGAGGTTTTATACGGACTTCCTAAGGTTCACCAACACGGATGTCCAGTTGGACTGACTGTTTATAATGTAGACACCTATAATCAACTATTAACACTATTGTTGATCCTGTTTTTGAAAACGTTTGGTCAGAATGAATATTCTGTTAACAATACTTTTTAATTTGTCAGTAGCGTAAAGCAAACTTAGTTTAATTATGATGTTCATTGTGCTAGTTATGATATAAAGTCATTGTTTACATAATTAACTCTAGATTAAACCATTGAACTAAC
This sequence comes from Limulus polyphemus, assembly GCF_000517525.1. Lineage (NCBI taxonomy): Eukaryota > Metazoa > Arthropoda > Merostomata > Xiphosura > Limulidae > Limulus > Limulus polyphemus. Next base: position 23,814 of record NW_013673778.1, read on the forward strand.
CTTGTGTTTGCTGAGAATGGAAGTTTACAGGAGGTGACTACTAACTAAGGATGTTTAGCAACGAAACAGTTACGTTTCATGTTAAGGACTATGAACAGATTAATGGAGTGAGGGATTCCTGACATTGCCAATTTTTTTCTGTGCTTCCATTAAAAAGAATGGTTACAGTTCTGTCCTGAACACGGTCAGGTGGTTAAGGCACTCGACTCGCAATCTGAGGGTCGCGGGTTCGAATCTCCGTCACACCAAACATGCTCGCCCT
>NW_013673778.1:24650-26194 GCF_000517525.1 Limulus polyphemus
ATGTTTTATACTTCTGTATCTGCTAGGCCTACTAATGGCCGCCACTCAGGTATGTTTTATACTTCTGTATCTGCTAGGCCTACTAATGGCCGCCACTAGGTATGTCCCATACTTTTGTATCTGCTAGGCCTACTAATGGCCGCCACTAGGAACAGTTTTAAAACTAAACTAATATAACAAAAGTAAACTACAATGTTAAACAATGAAATAATTATTTTGAATGTGATAAATATTGTGCTAGCCGAAGTTACTTAATAATTTTGGAAATTATTTTAAACTGTCCATTTTTTCACTTTTATAATCTCAGCAGCTTATCGCTAATCTCGCGATGAGTGAGAGAAGTAAGTTTACACAAAGAATCCAGGGTTCGATTCCCCGCGGTGGACAGAGTGCAGGTAGCCTGTTGAGAAAACAACAACAGCTTATCTTTGGCATAATTCTAAAACCTGTTCTGGAGTTAAAATAAATGGTTTCTCCCATTAGTGTCTGACCCAGACGGAACAAAATCGGTGGGAAAAGAACTGCCTCGTGTTTAATTTCGAGAAGGGAACAAACTTTTGTATAGTGTATGTCAACCTATAACTAATTGCCTCTTTCACGAACGGAAATTATACAATATTTTATGGTTGTAGGTGGGTGTGGACATTCTCACTAATTATTACGTTGTTGCGTGAGCGAGGTCACGTGACTAATGTCACGCCACTTCTCTCGAACCTTCGGGAATAGTCGGGAGATTACTAGATATAGGGTAGTCTGGTATATAAAAGAGGGTGACAACGTGACGGAATGATAATGTGTGTGTAGACAGTGAGTAATTGATCTGCAGTCAGAGAGTATTATTGAGCACGTTCGTTGTTATAGCGTTTGTTTTAGCGCGATTGTTGAAATTAAGTGTATCGTAAAGTTATATTCGGGAAAAATAAACCAGTTTTATTAAGTAAGGACTTGTGTCGCTAAAGTTTCGTCGGAACGAAGTTACGGAAAGTTAATTAACAAACGGAGACGTAACAACGTTTAAGTTTCTTAGAAATTCTTTGAAAAGAAAAACATATAAGCAGTCATCGAAAATATAAGCAGTTTGTCAAAATTTTAATTTTAAACAATTTGTTTATATCAGAAAATTCTGACAAATCTGCTCTTACCCCGAAGTATCAATTGCAGAAGAAAAAAATATAAAAAACAGTAATATAACAAATAATGGAAGCATTCTGAATAACGAGAAAATGTTAACTCAGGTGGACCATTGTGTACATAACAGTATCCTGTACTGTGTACTTAATATTATACTGTACTGTGTAGATAACACTATACTGTAATGTGTACATAATATTATACTGTACTGTGTAGATAACAATATCCTGTACTGTGTACATAATATTATACTGTACTGTGTAGATAACAATATCCTGTACTGTGTACATAATATTATACTGTACTGTGTACATAACATTATATTGTACTGTGTACATAACATTATACTGTACTGTGTAGATAACAATATCCTGTACTGTGTACATAATATTATACTGTACTGTGTAGATAAC
>NW_013673778.1:27194-28342 GCF_000517525.1 Limulus polyphemus
ATACTGTACTGTGTACATAACATTATATTGTACTGTGTACATAACATTATACTGTACTGTGTAGATAACAATATCCTGTACTGTGTACATAATATTATACTGTACTGTGTAGATAACAATATCCTGTACTGTGTACTTAATATTATACTGTACTGTGTAGATAACAATATCCTGTAATGTGTACATAATATTATACTGTACTGTGTAGATAACAATATCCTGTACTGTGTGTACATAATATTATACTGTACTGTGTAGATAACAATATTCTGTACTGTGTACATAATATTATACTGTACTGTGTAGATAACAATATCCTGTACTGTGTGTACATAATATTATACTGTACTGTGTACATAACATTATACTGTACTGTGTACATAATATTATACTGTACTGTGTAGATAACATTATATTGTACTGCGTACAAAACATTATACTGTACTGTGTACATAACATTATACTGTACTGTGTACATAACATTATACTGTACTGTGTACATAACAATATCCTGTACTATGTACATAACTGTCAGCTTTTAAAAAATAATATTACATATGTATATGGGTTCTGGTTTGTTTGTTTTTTTGCCAATTGTCGAAATAAATGGCGTTTACTTATATTTATTAATAGTTTAAATATATACTATGTAGTTGTTGGGCTTAGGATTCTTCTACAGTAGATGTCTGTGACTTGTTTTCAAATAATATATATATTCGGAACAAGTTAAACGTATGTACAATAAAGTGTTCACACTATTGAAAATATAAGCATATCGTAAACGTTATATCAGTATATGTATAGTACTATCGCAATATTAGTCTGTTGTGATTCACTTACGATTGTGGTCTTCTTTCTTCGGAAGATCCTATGTTCCTTTCGTCAAAGTGCACTCAGGCTGATTTAATTACTTTAGAATTTCGCTTTGACGAAATAAACGTATTTTTTCTTCTTTCCTTTTCCACTGTTAGTTTCACTCTAATATAAATATTAAACGTTAGGCCTATGTTAGTCGTTAGGCCTATCACTTTTACGTTACTTAACTTTACACCAATTATATCTTTGCTTTTATCTGTCTAATTCTTTCTGTCTGCTGCTTCCTGCTCATTTCACACTATTTATGTTTATTACATGGTCGTCTGGCCACT
>NW_013673778.1:28510-30068 GCF_000517525.1 Limulus polyphemus
TGAATATAAATTAACCACTAATATTTAAACCAAACAGTCTTTTATATCATGACTATAAGATTTTACTGTACTGTGTACATAACCCTATATTGTACTGTGTACATAACAATATAATGTACTGTGTACATAACACTATATTGTACTGTGTACATAATATTATACTGTACTGTGTACATAACATTATATTGTACTGTGTGCATAACACTATATTGTACTGTGTACATAATATTATACTGTACTGTATACATAACATTATACGGTACTGTGTACATAACAATATCCTGTAGTGTGTGCATAACATTATACTGTACTGTATACATAACATTATACGGTACTGTGTACATAACAATATCCTGTAGTGTGTGCATAACATTATACTGTACTGTATACATAACATTATACGGTACTGTGTACATAACAATATCCTGTAGTGTGTGCATAACATTATACTGTACTGTATACATAACATTATACGGTACTGTGTACATAACAATATCCTGTAGTGTGTACATAACATTATATTGTATTGTGTACAAAACGATAGCCTTTATATTGATGTCAGAAATACAGTTATCTGATTCCAACACATAATTACCTCACGGTGTGAATATAAGTTTCTATTCCTGTTAAATAAGTATTCTGTAAATCCCATAGCAAGTGTTCTTATCAACACACATTTACAATACAGCTTGTAAGATGTTTCTCCCCTCCCCCATCGTACAGTTGATCAGTATTTGTGGTAACACACTGTTACATTAAAACACGGATTTGTCATTCCGGTTAATTATGCCGTTTGTTCATTTTTACCAAAATTCACATATGGTGTTTAGCAAAAAAAACTCGCCTTCTGGAAAAGTTGTTCAGAAAACATCGCAAGGTTCGCTTTAGTCATGCTAGCCGAACTTAAGGGAAGGATCTAATTAAGTATACCAATAAAAGTGGTAGTGATTTATACGAGTTCTTTCCTGAGTGACGTAAATAATTACGTACACTACATTAACATTACTCAAAACTGTACGATTACGTGTTAGATAAGTTTTAAAAACAAACACTGAATTTGATTTTAATCTTAATTATTTGATATGATGAGCAGTCATGCTAAATGAAGACGTCTTCTTGACTAATTCATGAAAATTTTAAACTATAAGTTTGATATGACTTACTTGTGAGAATGTTAAACTATAAGTTTGGTATGACTTACTTATGAGAATGTTAAACTATAAGTTTGGTATGACTTACTTATGAGAATGTTAAACTATAAGTTTGGTATGACTGACTTATGAGAATGTTAAACTATAAGTTTGGTATAACTTACTTATGATAATGTTAAACTATAAGTTTGGTATGACTTACTTATGAGAATGTTAAACTATAAGTTTGGTATGACTTACTTATGAGAATGTTAAACTATAAGTCTGGTATGACTTACTTGTGAGAATGTTAAACTATAAGTTTGGTATGACTGACTTATGAGAATGTTAAACTATAAGTTTGGTATGACTTACTTATGAGAATGTTAAACTATAAGTTTGGTATGACTTACTTGTGAGAATGTTAA
>NW_013673778.1:30977-34012 GCF_000517525.1 Limulus polyphemus
CTGGTATACCTATAGTAGATCTTATTGTACTGGTATACCTATAGTAGATCTTATTGTGCTGGTATACCTATAGTATATCTTATTGTACTCGTATACCTATAGTATATCTTATTGTATACCTCATTAAAAGCAAGTGATTAACACCATTTTTATTTTATTTTAAAAGGTCTACGTTAGTGTTAACACTAAAGTAGTTGATGTTGAAAAATATATCTTAGAAATGTAAACCCTTTGTTTATTAAATATTTTGATACCATTCAAACTGATAAAAACTGGGGTACGATGAAAATACATATATGTAGACGTACTAACCCTTTAAGTATTATCTTTCTTTTTATAAAAACTAGGATTTTAGTAACACGTCAGAATAGGTTTCCACAAAATTATTCAACTAACGCATGCGCATTGAGTGTGAAATTATAAATGATTATTTAAAATCCTAAATATATGGCGTTGTTTCTTCATCATCTACACAATGGGCTATCTGGGCTATGCTGGTATCGAAACCCGGTTTATAGTGTTATAAGCTTAAACATTTACCGCTAAGACATTTGGGGCCAAAACAAAAGGTAAGTTAAATATTATTTCATCAATTTCCACCAACTGTCACTTTGACTAAGATTTAGTTTTAAAAGTATCAGCATTTATCTCCATCTTAAGGCGTTCAATTTTCAAGATAACAGGTTACAACCAACATACAAATCACTCAATGTGAACCTGCAAGGTTGTAATTATCTCAAGCTTACCCCCCCCCCCTTCTCTTCTCCCCGAAAAAAAAGAGAAAAAGAACACTTATTTAGCAAAAGGCCTAAAGTAACGTGTTTTATAAATTGGGTCACATGCTCTCAAAATTATGGATAGGATAACATGTAAACTGATGGAAACATAATAAATAAATGTTGCCTGAAGAAAAAATAAATAAAGCCATTAACGACTAGTGGGTTTTAATCCAAGAAAATTGAGTGTTTGAACTTAAAGTATAGAAGTATTGAATATTAAACTTTTGAGTTTCGTATGAACTGAAAATATAAAAATAATACATTTGGTACGGCTTTAATTTATAACAAGTCTAATAAAACAATTTTAAATTTTATAAAAACAAGTAGGGATCGATATGTACGTAACCTAGCTAGCTACAGTAATATAGAAAGTTTTAATTATGTTAGTCTGAGCCAAAGTAGGGATAACATTTTTTACAATTTTTAGTAACTCAGTTTTGACTTTCTTGTTTCTATACTTTTTCTAGCATTATAACTTTCCATAAAACAATAGCTAGCTAGGTTACGTATATATCGATCCCTGCTTCTCTTTATAATATATATTGTACTTATTTGTTTCCTTTTTATTAGCTTTATATTTCGTGCGCCAGCAATACCAAGCGCGGGGCGCGCTTATACTCGATTTAATTTTATTACTCATCAGAATCTAAATTAATCTACCCTCAAGTCTAACTACTTGCCCAAAGTAGAGCATCGTTCGTTTTATATTTTCGGTACAAGAAAGGAATCGTTAGGACCCCAGAAGGAAGAGATATGTGGAAGAATTAGAGCGATAAGGTTTGTCCTTTTTTCTGTACGCTTATCTGGAAAAGTCACTTACTTACTTACTTACTTAGATGAAAATTCGTTGAAATAGTGAAATTTGTATTCACTCCATAAACACGTATGTAGCGATTTAGGCGGCTTTATAAGTACTATAAACTTCAGTTTTGCTTAACCAATACTGTGAAATAGCCATTGTTAATATTCAGACAATTTAAAGGTGGTTTTAAACGTGCGATTTTTATGGCCGTCATTATTTTCATGACGATTCCTATATTAGAGTACTACCGTATTTAATGATAATCTTCTGTTAATTCGTTTGAAAGCATAAAAAGTACTTCAGAGAATAGTTAAAAACATGTTTACCTGTCACCACTTTATTAAACATAACTTCCTCGTATCGGACGGTACGCTAGTATTCTCTATGTACGGATGGTACGGATGCCCGTATTATTTCTGGATTTCTTTCTATTCGAAAACCGGCGAATAGCCAAAACCGAGATTTCTTATTTTCGTTCATCATCATCGTTCCTCACTGGTGACACAAACAGAACCAGAATTTCCAATCGTAAAATGTTACTCTATTGTAAAATAGTAATAAAAGTAGTATTCTAAAGTTAACTAAAGGAAAGGTATAACGATGAAACACCAGGCTTCAATAGACAACGTGGGGATTTTATTCTCCATGTTAACTCTAGACAACTTAGTCTGTAGTATTCTAAAGTTAACTAAAGGAAAGGTATAATGATGAAACACCAGGCTTCAATAGACAACGTGGGGATTTTATCCTCCATGTTAAGTCTGGACAACTTAGTCTGTAGTATTCTAAAGTTAACTAAAAGAAAGGTATAACGATGAAACACCAGGCTTCAATAGACAACGTGGGGATTTCATTCTCCATGTAAAGTCCAGACAACTTAGTCTGTAGTATTCTAAAGTTAACTAAAGGAAAGGTATAATGATGAAACATCAGGCTTCAATAGACAACGTGGGGATTTTATTCTCCATGTTAAGTCTAGACAACTTAGTCTGTAGTATTCTAAAGTTAACTAAAGGAAAGGTATAACGATGAAACACCAGGCTTCAATAGACAACGTGGGGATTTTATTCTCCATGTTAAGTCTAGACAACTTAGTCTGTAGTATTCTAAAGTTAACTAAAGGAAAGGTATAACGATGAAACACCAGGCTTCAATAGACAACGTGGGGATTTTATTCTCCATGTAAAGTCTAGACAACTTAGTCTATAAAGGAAAGGTATAATGATGAAACACCAGGCTTCAATAGACAACGTGGGGATTTTATTCTCCATGTAAAGTCTAGACAACTTAGTCTATAAAGGAAAGGTATAATGATGAAACACCAGGCTTCAATAGACAACGTGGGGATTTTATTCTCCATGTTAAGTCCAGACAACTTAGTCTATAAAGGAAAGGTATAATGATGAAACACCAGGCTTTAATAGACAACGTGGGGATTTTATTCTCCATGTTAA
>NW_013673779.1:0-4687 GCF_000517525.1 Limulus polyphemus
TCCTACAAATGCCATTATGTATTGTTCTAATGTCAGTACATATCAGAGATACTGTAATAATGTAGATATATATTTACAGCATCCTACAAATGCCATTATGTATTGTTCTAATGTCAGTACATATCAGAGATACTGTAATAATGTAGATATATATTTACAGCATCCTACAAATGACATTATGTATTGTTCTAATGTCAGTACATATCAGAGATACTGTAATAATGTATAGATATTTTTACAGTGCTCCACAAACAATTCTGTATATACTGTAATCTTCTGATGTCAGACAATGCCGCTTAGTCACTCAATAGCCATTGTATTAGTCAGACAATGCCACTTAGTCACTTAATAGCCATTGCATTAGTCAGACAATGCCGCTTAGTCACTTAATAGCCATTGCATTAGTCAGACAATGCCGCTTAGTCACTTAATAGCCATTGCATTAGTCAGACAATGCCGCTTAGTCACTTAATAGCCATTGCATTAGTCAGACAATGCCGCTTAGTCACTTAATAGCCATTGCATTAGTCAGACAATGCCGCTTAGTCACTTAATAGCCATTGCATTAGTCAGACAATGCCGCTTAGTCACTTAATAGCCATTGCATTAGTCAGACAATGCCACTTAGTCACTTAATATAATTGATTGTTTATTGTAAACTACTTTCATATTGAAATTGGTTTGCTTTTGTTGGAAAACAGAGTAACGATTAAAGAATCGAGCCACCATAGTAGTACACCAATATGAACTTGTCATCTATTACTTATTTTGCAATCTAAATTTGTCTTTTATTTACATTTTAGTAAAAGAGGAGGCAAACGTTTTAACACTGCACGTGGAAAATACATTGGCCTAAGGTTTATCTAGTCATTACCTGAGACTTGTAAGTGCAACGTCGTACGATTAGTGTGCAAGACAATGTGTAAGAGCAATGATCATTCAGACTTTTAAAGGGGCATGATAGTGGGTGCCATCAATGAGTAAGAATCAAGCAAAAATCTGCAATCATCTTGTAACTTCTCGGATCGAGTTATTATTGCAAGGAAATATGTTGATCTAGTTCGCATTATAACAACTACTGTTTTCATGCAGTACGATAAATAGCATCCAAATCACCATTGTGTTTGTCGTATCCAATGCTGTCTTGATAAGACATGGTATTGGGTGAAATGCTAATTCAGCACTGGATATGACAGATATAGTTTAAATATTCTTCCTTACTTATAAGTTCTAAAAATTTCTAATAAAGTGTAAAGTATGGTAGAAAAGGAGGTCCATGCATTAGAAAAACCATAACATTAGGTGGCTGTTTTGTATGGAAAAATTTGTTCATGATTGTCTACCTTTTGTAAAATACATGATGAACCATAACTTTAGAAATCCTCAAGTGATCATTTTTCCAGCACAGTGTTACATGCTACAGAGATATGATTATTCAACATTTCTGTGCGTTAGAGTATTACCCAAATTAAAGTTTATTTTTATGAACTGTGATATAAATTTAAATAAAAAATAATGTCAGAATCTGAATTTAGTTTGTTTTCTCTGTTAGAGCTCCGTTGTGAAAGGTGTTCTTCAGGAACAAGAAAATAGTGGAAGGCTTATTGCGGCTATCTGTGCAGGTAAAATACATGATGAAAAAAGCCTCAAGTTTATTATTCACTTTTTGTCCATTTCAATGTACAGTAAGATAATAAATTCAACTTGTTACACCCGTAGTATAAATCACTTTTGAACTATATTATAATGTAGAGATAAATTTCCAGCTGTTTTTACTTTGCTTTAATTTAATAATTAGTGATTTGAATTGATTTATAATTGTGAGTAAGTAATATATTAATCAATAATTTTACTGGTGTCTCAAACAAAAAAAATAACAGCTTTTGCATAGTGGTGCTTATAATGAGAACTTGCGTATAGCTTGTCAAAAATGATAAGGCAAGTACTACCACCCACCCACCCCTCCCTATAGTGAGCCAATTAAGATCATTCATGAAATGAATTTGTGGCATATTCATAGAATAATTATTGGTAAAAATCAGTTAGATTGACAACTTCTAATATATAACCATTGGACTGACCCTGTATTGGAGAAGTAGTGTTGACTATAATTTTGAATTTACAAAATGTATCTTCACAAAATGAATTGTACTTTTAGTTGATAGTACAGCTCTGTCGTAAACAGAAAAGCTGTGAAATGCCATCAGCCTGGCTTTGACAAGTCAGAGTACAAGATGATGTTTGTGTGAAGAATAAATATACTTTTGTCCGTCGTGTAGTTTGCAAACTGCTTTTGCACAGCCTCTACAACATCCTAATTTTTTTTTCAGTATCCTTATATTTTGTATCTGGTATTTTCTTTAACGTGAACAGTTGAGAAATCCGCAAGATAGGGGTAACATGAAATGTTGACAACTCTGAAATCAGATGCATAATGCCATGTTGAATGGCACTCTGTACATGTCAAGGCATGCACACTTTACAATTTAAACAACTCACCCAGTCCGATATTACTAACCTATTGATTGATTATCTGTTATGACGCAGAGATAAAAAGTGACTTGCAAACAAGATAAAATGTACGATCTTAGTGAGGATGAAAGAACAAATATGAAACTATTAAACACTAAATTCAAGACAATTGAACCTCAAATCCAAAGTCAATTAACTTTATGTGTACAGATGGGAGTCACCACCTTGTTAAATGACTCACACTAAGGAACAAAACACAAACACCACCTTGTTAAATGACTCACACTAAAGTAAATTAAAAACAACCGTTTGTGTTTTGTTCCTTAGTGTGAGTCATTTAACAAGGTGGTGTTTGTGTTTTGTTCGTATTTCTAGATTTGCTAGAAAGTCATTCAAACACACTATTTTCATAATTTCACTAAATATAATAACACAACTTTTTCCATTTTGGGCATCATATTTGTTCTATAAAAATTTTCTGTTAGCTTTATTTCTTAATAACAATACATATATACTATCGTACTTAGCACCAATAGCTTTGAAAAGTCATGGTATTGGAGTAAAGAAGAGTCTAACTTCGCACCCAAGTAAGCAGTCCGAGATGGAAGACGGAGGTAAGTGTAATAACAAAATTCTAGAAACACTTAGCATTTTTGGGAAATTTGTTTTATATTTCAATGTAAAATATGTTTTAGTTCCTTCACTGTGCAGTTCATATTACCAATGATTTTATTAAGAAAAGTGTTCTGATATTTTACTGTAATGAATTTTCCTTGACTTTTTTATGATAGTCAAGTAACGATAATTATTGATTAGGTAACTGGTTATCCAAAACCTTTTCTGTATTACTAAAAACTCATAAAATTATTGTTTTTCTTGTACTGTAACTGTTGTTAAAAACTTTTCAGAACTACAATAAGAAGTGTTTTTAAATTTAACAAGAATTATACATAAACTTTTCTCTACGTTAAAATACTTTTACTTGTGAGCTTTTGGCCCTTTTACCAGAGCCTTCATTAGGGTCGATGAAGGCTTGCTTGCTTGTTGTCAATGCAGTAATCAATTAACGAATCTTCAGTTAAGCTGGTATGTCAAATTGATTGATATATCTTCAAATAATTTCTTCTCTCATCTGACCTGAACCCATGGTTTAGCTTAATCACTTAAACCATCACATTCGCAACCACATCTAGAACAGCTCAAGGATGTTTCATTGCTACATCATTTTACTTTATATTTACAAGTTAACTTCTCAGTGTTGACTCTCGTGGCCTCAGGTCAGGTCACAGGTCTGGTAAAGTGACCTAGACCTTGAAAATAGTGCAAAATTTTTATTTTCTAATAAAAGCAACCCAAACCTTTCTGGAATGACCCATTTTTTTGGATCCACAATAAGATGCTGGGCTGCCTCGTGTGGCAGGTGTTAAATATATTAGTTGAATGACACTAAGAAGCTCTCTGGCCTATTTTAAGTTATTCTCAAACTAGCTATTTGTTACACACTGGCAGTTTGGACTATACTTGATGATGTGGTATTCGATTTGGAACTAGACCTGAATACTTATTAAGAATTTCTCGTCAAAAGTGAGCTAACTATACAAGTTCAAAATCAAATACTTGAAAAAAACAAAAAACTTGTATATTAAGGATTAATAAGGACAATCTTCTATAACTGGCTGTCTAAAATTATCAAATATTAATACACTATAAAATTATAATGAGTAGAATGCATTGAGTCTCCAAGAGGGGGGTACCCCCTGTTGTTAACAATATTTCAGTTATTCCAGTCATATTTCACAACATTTGACCTGCTCAGAAGATTTATGTTAGACCTACATCAATACATTTATTCAACAATGTAAGTGTAATATTGAATATTATTTTAAACATGTTTTACCTGCACATTCCAAAAGCAGTGCCATAGCCAGGAAAAATGTTTGGGAAGGGGAGGGAGACGGGTATCTTTTTAATCTGGAAAGAATATTTAAACTATATGAATAAAACTAGAAAAAATATCTTCTTTTAAAATGTCGGGTAACCTCTGTGCCCTAATTTCGGGTAACCTCTGTACCCTAGAACGAATCGTCAGTGAAACAGGTCTTTATGAACCTCCTAATATTAACAATTGTTTGATAACTGCTGCAAATATATTCCTTTTTTTACTGTGGACAGAAAAATGTAAAGTAGAGATACGGGTGATTAGTGAATTGCTAAT
>NW_013673779.1:5651-9541 GCF_000517525.1 Limulus polyphemus
ACACCTTACTTCAGATTAAATAAAAGAAGTTTAATTTTAACTTGATGTTTGTAAAGTTTGAAAATATGTGCTATACAATCCACACACACATTAATACATCAGTTAATTTAGAGAGATCCTTAGTTTATCATACCATGTATAGATACTGGAGCTTTTGTAAATCAGGTTCCTTGTTTTTAAGTGATACGTGTTGGAGAGTACTTATTGCACCAACAAAGATGATGTCATTATATGGGGAATAAAACAAGATAAAGCTTAGAAAACATTCTTACTTCCAGTAGTAGTGGTGTATTTACAATGATGTTTTGTGGAAATCCCAACTTCTAGTAGGTAACATCATCTGATGAAACCTGTAACTGGAAATCAGAATGTTTCAGGGAAATGTTCGGGTATCAACCAAATTATTTTGTTTGTATTGTGTAACAATTTTGTTTTATGCAGCCTTGCCTTGATGTTTAATTTGCTCTATATTAGTCTGTGAAGTTTAATCTTCTTGTAATAAATATTTGTGTTCAACATTTGATGTGGTGTTCTTTTATTTTCAGTTTAGTCCATAATTCTTTTTCGTTACAAAGAATTGTTTGCTTACAAAATTGTTTATCATCACAAGTGATTTTTTTAACCAATAGGTATCTATACATATTCTGATGAAAGAGTTGTCGTAGATGGTCAGTTGATAACAAGTAGGGGTCCAGGAACAGCATTTGAGTTTGCACTGGCTGTTGTTGAAAAGCTTATGGGAAAGGACAAGGCCAACTCTCTCATCCCTCCGATGCTTTTGAAAATCTAAGTAACATTTGTTCTGAACCATATGTTTAATATAACCTAAGCTTTTGTTATATGTATGAAAAAAAAAATGCTAACTTGTTAAATTTTGTGAAAAAAAAATCAGTTTATTAGAAGTTGAAAATGAAATAAGCATGCTTCCCATTTTCATAAAAACTTACTTACTCAGCATGTAGCAGCAAAAAGAACAATAAAAAAAAAAGATATAAATAAAGCTGATGTTTCTTACATTGATTCACTTGACTATGTGTGTCTTCTCTTGATAAGTATATTTTAAGTATTAATGTGTATGTAACTGACTGAAACAAAAGTGTTTTATTTTAGAAAGTAGTTGACTACAACAAACAGATAATATATTATTACTTGTATATTCTCTCTTATAGAAATGGCAACTCTCTGATGCTTACAACCTCCTTTAGCTTCTATGACAGCACTTTCATACCTAGTAGAATGTTTCAGTAAATAAAATTAATACATTTTAGAGTTATAAAAAAAACAGTCAGTAATATAAATAGAAAATATAACAATATTCAAGTGAATATTAATGATACATTTAATCTAAATTATTCCATTAACATTACAAAAAATTACATGCTATTATAATCCATCACATGAGCTGGTGATCAGGCAGCACATATGTAAATCAGAACAGTCAGTACAATTTACAGAAACTATGGCTGGCATAACTCCATGAATTTATAGCAGGTATTTCATACTTAGTAATTTTGTTACAATGTATATGTGTAGTTTTGTGTTTTACTTGAACCATTGACATCCCATAAAACATCTTCATAAATTAAATCTACTATATTTAAACTGGAGGATGAATTATGAGCTTTTGTTAATCGAGAGTATATTTTTTTTCAAATTTGTAATCACTTTTACTCAAAGAACTACTAACTTTTTCAATAATAATTACAATAATATGTAGTCTTAATTATGAGCAACAGGCAAACTGAAGAAAAACTTTTATTATATCATTACTTACGCACCCTTGATACTAGGAGTATTTTTTGGTCCTTAACTCGAGAACACCTGACAATGTTGGGCCTCTTTATCGGAATTACTAAGCCTCAAAGCAGAACTGTCGCATGTAAAACTTCATATACCATGCCTGTTACTTTTATAACATTATAAGAACACCTGTATTATAATATCAATCCTCTACCAATGTATCTTGTACTATATTAAAAGTAGGTTATTAAAGAAAATAATAAATAAACTTTGTAAATTATTAGTTACTTTGTCAAAGACTTCTTTAAAGGTTATGTCATGGGATATTTCAATTTAAAACTAAATCTATTATCACAATAAATCTTATGTTAGACGTCAATGTGATATTAAGTTTAAGCTAAATCTATCATTACAATAAATAATGTGTGGTTTTGACCTTACGTAATAAACGTCTTAAAAAAGTATTATTTTATATGCTGCCAAATTCGTCTTCATTGTGATTTTTTTAGACAATATTGACCATGAAAACTGGAGTTTTTCTACGGATTTCCTCCTTAAAAATGGCCTAAAATACTTCTAATTCCAGTGGATACTTTTGTTATCGAGAATGATGATCAATACCTTTAATTGTTTTATTTTTTCTTCTGCAAAGGTACAGATAACTCCCTTTTACATTATATTTTGTATTTACTGTATATATATATTGTTATTTCAAATACCATTTCTTGCAAGAGAAGTTCTTACTTGTTTCAGACGAATACTTACGTTATCCATCAGAGTGTACTTCAACCTTGAATATGCTAAGACGCTTGTAAATTATTCATAATATTAACTTCTGTAAAATATCTTCATTGGAATGACATTAGTAAGAAAAAAGTTATCACCTGTAAATTGTCAGTTTATTAATAAGATGTGATAAACTCGTTGGAATATTACTCATGGAAACTGTTTATGTCATTCTTCTATTAATGAAATTTTATGCAGTGAAAAATCCTCTGATTACCATTCGTTTATTAGAAGAAGTTTTAAATTTTCTTGTTTACAATTTACCATGCATGTATTCCTATAAGCTATATTTTTAATACTGTAATTTGTTTGTTTGCTACAGAGAGATGTGGGTTATATGATGAAGATGTTAAGATCAAAAGATTTAATAAGATAGGCCTAGAACAACTAGAAAGTTCTAAAAGTTTTTATTTCTTCTTTAAATGGTAGGTCTTTTTTAACTCCTCCTTAAATTAATATCATGTTATTCTTGGTATTAATTTTGTATCTTACTTCTAATTTTTAATTCTGTTCTTTCTGATCTTTTAGTTTTCTATCTCTTTTTTTTTCTTCTTCTTCAAATGCTCTGTCTCTTTCTGAATGTACTTCTTTCCATTGTTTTATTGTGTCCTTCTGTACCCTTGTGGTCATCTTGAATGAAAGTTAATGTTTTAGTCAAGGTTCTATTTTATTTTCACCAAAATAACACCACTTCTGACACCAGTGTTGTAACATTGTAATATAGCATCCAGTCCATGCAAATGATGAGTTAGTTTACTTATTTTTTAACCTTTACAAGCTTAAACATTGTGGTAACTTGTAGGCCACCTTAACAAATGACACTAACTGTTACCTTTATATTTTGGGGTATTCAATGAAGTGTATGTAAACATCTGTCTAGATTTTACTGTTTACTTTTTGGGATGTATAATAAAGTGTATGCAAATGTAAAAAAATAAACTTACTTGTACAACTTCATGGCTGAAATGAAACATATTGCTTCATTGCACTGGCTAGGAAGAACTCATGATCTTCTTAACTATCTTTTTTGATGCTTCACTGAACCTTTATTTATAATCTACTTCTAGAATTTATAAGAAAATCTGACGTCAAAATTATTTAAAACTTTCTAGGTGCTCTAAGCCTATCTTGTTAAGTCATCATTACAATCTACAGCTCTCTCTGGCAAACAAATTACAACATTAAAAATACAAATTATAACAGTATTTTCCATAACTTAGTAATAAGAAGATTAATTATCATTATTTTTTCCATAAATAACAATTTATAAAAATAATGAAAATAATATATTGTTGCGTCAGCGAGATCACGTGACTATTTTGACGCCACCTATTTTCTAGAAGTAGCTTGTTCCTTCGTGAATG
>NW_013673779.1:10441-25368 GCF_000517525.1 Limulus polyphemus
CAATTAACAAACGGAGACGTAACAATATGTTAAATAAAGAAAGGTTTGCACAATGGGAACACAGTTCTGACTATGTCCAATTCTGATCAGTCAGACTGATGCACATTTTGATCAACCAATTCATATAAAAAGATGTCTCATATAAAACAGGCAATTATGTATATCACAAGTTATATGCCTTGTTATCTGATAAAACATCATAATTCATGTGAGAAGTTTGATTGGCTGAC
The DNA here is from genome assembly GCF_000517525.1 of Limulus polyphemus. Taxonomy (NCBI): domain Eukaryota; kingdom Metazoa; phylum Arthropoda; class Merostomata; order Xiphosura; family Limulidae; genus Limulus; species Limulus polyphemus. The sequence continues at coordinate 10,672 of NW_013673779.1, forward strand.
CATAAACATAAGAAGCAATTATTGTTTGACAACATACCACTCAGTTGTACATGGTTTTTGGTGAAGTTGAGAGGTTAAACAAACAAAATGGTTTCCATTTTTTCAATCCACAAATATATTAGTGTGATTAAAAATAAATCAAAGACTTGATATACATACATAATTTATAGCTTTGTTTGTTTATAAAACTTCTATACAAGTGTAATGGTTGGAAAGAGGCACCTAAAAAAAAAACAGAATGCAGTTTTATCATAACTCTTCTACATACCAAAATATAATATTAATTTAGCTATTAAATTGCCCATGACAATTGATAGTAGACAACTAAGCAAAACATTTTGTACACTTTATTTTGGAAGACCATTTTTGTTAATTGCTGAGTAAATCTGAGAGCCTAAACCAAAGAAAGTCTTGACATTGAAAAATTTTCAAAACTTAAGTTTTTTTTTGTAACAAGATTATTTACATACTCATATCAATTCAAAAGAATCTGGGCAGCCAAATCCTTACAGACCCAAATAATCCCTTGATCTTCCATTTGAGAACCCCAATATGAAAATTTATAAAATCCAAATAGCTCTCATGGTACTCCAAAAAATAAAGTACAGATACATACGGTTGAGAACTGTAAAATAATTGAAGTTTTGTAAGCAGAGCTTTTCCTAAGGAATTTTTTCAACTGAAACAATTGTATTTTAACTTCATTTTTAATACATGACGCCTTATTGAACCTCGTATATACAGCATTTATAGGCCTAGTAACAAATGATCCAAAAATAGAAGAGTAGAAACTTTATAAAACAGATAAACTAGTACAGTAAACTGAACTCGGAAGTGATAGAAGTTAGAATGGGCCCGGGCGAATGAATCATAGTTATGCTGTAAAGCACGTTTTTACGCTTATACTGTGAGGTAAAAACGGCTGCTGCTATGGTATTGCCTTTTTTATTAGCTCATTGCTGTCCTAATTTAGGATCTTTTTTTATATAAGTTCTTTAAAATGCATAAAAAAAGAGAGAGAAAGGGGGGCCCATGCTAGCTCTCAACGCTTCTGGTTGCAACAATAGTTTTTATATACGCCTATATACACACTTAAATATTCTTTTCAAATATAGGATGCACTGCAACAAAATATAAAATCGTAGCCTGATTATTAGGATTTTCTGATCACAAGTATGTCATAAATTTGCATTAAATTAATCTCAGGTTGAGGCTAGGCCATTCGGAGCACTGGCACTAGCAGGTAGATCCATAAATCAAATCCTGAAAATAGTTTGATGTTTGGCATTTTATGGTCGAACTATTAACACCTACTCTAATTAAAGATGTGTAATGTCTACGATCCTTTCAAGTAATCACCTTAACTAGTGCGTGGCGAAGGAAGATGAAATATCTTCGAGCACCCCAGATGTTTAATAGTTTGACTGACAGGTAGAACGAACGAAATACTGGTATGTATTTCTGTTTGAAGCCTTCACGAAGACAACCGGAGGTGTTCCGAAACAGTTGTTCCCTTTTGTCCCATCGAGGTTAAGGTAGAGGCAGGATCTTTGTTATATAATCTATAGCTTAAGTGACTGAAATGGATGTTTGGTTTACAGGACTAAAGTCAAAGCTCAAAACTCAAACAAACGGACGAACTTATGGTCCTTCAGGGCGGCGGAGATCTATAAATCCAATGCCATAATAATTTGATGTGAGGTGAAACGGAAGAGCCCCGAGAATACCCCTTTTCACTGATAAGGCGCCAATCCTTTACCAGTGCCTTATTAACATGAAAATACTAAAAAGACACTTGGTATGATGGTGGGGAAGCAAGAGTGATAAGCGTAGCTGTGGGTTAATTAATATGGCATGGAGTTTCTCAGGTGGCGGACTGCTCTTAGGAAGGAACTATGGCTGGGGAGGGGTCTATTCAGGGTTGGATCTTCGTCGTCACTGGTGGAGGGGCGACGGAAGAAGGAGGACTGACAGGGCGGCACGTCTGTTCAGTCGATCGGCGGAGGAGGAGAGTCGGTGGAAGTGTCAATTAGTAAGGCGTTAAGCGAGTTTGATGACGAATGTTCGGCAGGCGGGTCTAGCTTAAGGTACGGGAATGGTTATAAATAATTCAGAGTTCATATAAAATTATATCGCCTTCTAAAGTAATGCCACTGTAAACTATAATCGGAGCATTTTGTTATTCGTTGATTTACTATCACGTGACGTTACGTCATTGGTCAAAGGTTAGCACACATTTTCGGTTAACTGTCAATGATGGTGAGTATGAAGAATTTCAATTATGAATGCACCATCTATTGGTACATACTGATTTTATTACGTCAGTAAAATGGCGGTCTTCGGCATTCCGTGGTATATTTCTTGCAAACATTAGCACATCAATTTATCAGAAAATGACTGTCAGGTATTGTTCCTGCTGTTGCTGTTCTCTTAATCGATGTTTAGGTCTTATAGGCCTGGGATTATTTTGAACGTCTGCTATTCCTTTTTGAAAGTAGTGCACTTCCGATTGCGCATGCTTAACGACACTGCTCAAATCTACAGGAAAAAAAACATGGAACGATATATGTACTATAAATATGCTTACAAACAAAAACTACTACTTTAATAAAATGCACGAATAAATCTAATAACAAATTACGTTCACAATAAAAATTTAAAAGTAGGTTCATAATTTACTATACCCCAAAGTGGCTCGGTGGCTAAATGTCGGTTTTCGATACATGTTGTGCACAGCACAGATGGCCTATTGTGTAGCTTTGTGTTTCTCAGCAAACAAATTATTTGCTATACTGTGTGTAAAACTGAAAGAACTACATGGGCCAGCTAACTCATCTTGAATTTTGAACCTGATAATGACACACTTGAAATGCTTTGGATCGTTTATTTTTCTTACTACGCCGATAACACGTTACTCCAACCATCCTAATATTTTTAACTATATTTCTAGTTTGATATTGATATATTGAACCTCATTTCAATTTAAGTTGATTATATAATTTTAACTAATAATATTCTGAACACAATCACAACCTGTCATTCCTCCGAAAAAGATTAAATATATAATATATATAATACATATATAAATGTGTGCTGGTTGCTTCGGAGATGGAAAGAGCCATTTTTCCTTCTCTAATCTCGACCCCAGTGTTGCAAAGTCTCGCGAGAAAAATATGCGGCACTACCTTTCGAAATCAGCCAAAACAAACGGTACTAACTTTCAAATCTGCTCATTTATGGCTTACCCTTAAAATGACGATTTGTGCGACTTAATCAGAATATATATAATGTACCAAGTGGTTTTTAATTGAACAGGAGTGGGTATAGGATGATTTTAAAATTGTGACGATGAGTAGTAGGCTATTCATTAACCCAATCAATCACAGAAACCACTCCTACACTCCATTTTATTATGTGCTCAAGTCAGCTACTACTACTACAAAAAATAAAATATCTCAGAATAAAACAAGCCCAATTCCGCTTGGACTTGGCAACACTGCTCAACCCAACAATTTACTGTAGATGTATTTGACCGTACCTCTATATGCTGTGGGTTCAACGTCAATGTTAAAACCATGTTGTGCGCCCTGATGTGCAGAAACCCTTGTAAATTCATTTTGTATATAAACTTGTTTGCGCGGGGGTTTCGTTATCTTGCGTGATTTTGATAAGAGGTGAGTATGTGAGTTATATCTCAGTTTAGTAAAAATAATTATTAATAAGTTACTAACACCATCAAACTTACAGTGGAACATTTAATTTTTGTAGTGTAATCATTTATAAACTTAGAACCATAATGGATTATCATAAATTTAGATAACGGTACAGTGATATAACAATAGGTTGACTCAGTTATATATCATATGTACTATAGTATAATGTAGTTAGCCCATTGCAAGAATAATCCGGTTTACTACAGCGGTAACAATTGCTAAAAATAAAATGTTTCCTACAGTTTACTGCCACGCATGATATTGTGCACATATTTGCTTACTATATAAAGTAACTTGAAGATAGAATTTTAATAATTATGTTGGTTTATCTATGTGTTTGTATTATTACTGCCAAGTGGTATTTGACGTTTTAATTACTGTATTCAAATACGATTTTTTTTTTCGGTGACAACTTTCGTTTAGTCAGTCGGTACTGTTTATATTTTAAGTTAGGTAATGCAATCAGCTTGGTACTTATTTTCTAGTAATTCTAAGATTTTGTGAGAAAAGGTAAAGGTAAATATATAACAATATGTCAACCAGGCCCTTTGTCTAATAGTAATACATGTAGTAATAACAAGCTCATCAGTTAGATTTTGAAGAATAAACAATTTTTGTGTCTCAATGTATTATGTGAAAAAAAAAAGGATGGAACAAAATTAGAAAGAAGAACTGCTTAATGTAAATTTGTTTGCAGTCTTTGCTCTTGTTTTTAAGACTTTTCAAAGTCATAACATAGTTCAAAAAGTTTTAAGAACATGAGTATAAAACATGGTAACTGAAGATTGATAAGATTACCCAGTCACTCTCAGAATAACCATCAGATCAATATCTCAAGCTAAATGTAGTATTGGACATATTTAGTATAAATTTCATGTAAGGGCACATTTCATATTTTTCATCTAAAATTGCTCTGTTTTGTCTTTACAAGTTTATCTGAGGACCCTTATACTCCAGAAGAAGAACAATCAACCATTTAAATTGTTTGGGTGATTTTTTGTATTTATGTTTCTTTTTTTAATTCTCAATACATACAATCTGGTGATGTTGATGGGTATGTTTGGAAGTCCTTACTAAGCTTCCATCTGATCATCAAAATGTCTGTGTATGTTGAAGGAATGTATTCTTATGAAAAAGTATCTTCAGTACAAAACCTCTGTGAAAACAGGTGAGGGATTTTTAAAAGATGAAATGAATTACCATCCTAGTGATGTTTTATTAGTGGAATAGATTGACAAGTCTGAGAGAAAGGAGCTGAGTGCATAGTGGTAGTAGACTGTAGCCTAAAGCATGTACATAAGATATGTTTTGTTTTTTTTATCTACAGGAATTTCCTGTTTCTTTGTAGTAAAGGACACGTACTATTGCATGACAAATAATTGCAATCATGTCTAGATGTGGTAACTGGCTGACTCATAAGAGTGTTCTTGCTCAACTGGTTTTTCAATGAAAAGGTTGAATGAACAACCACTGCTGTATGTAACTAACCACAGGGTTTTGTTCTATTGGTTCTTCATAAACCTCTCTGAGAAGGTTTTGGAATATGATAGACATGACCAGTAAGAGTTTATCAGAAATTATATACACTGTATAATAGTTTTTGTTCTGTAGCAATATTATAATGTTCAATGATAGTGTACAAACATAAATAAAATCTTGTTTTTTTTTATTACCGTATTTTGAGTATCAAATCTTAATATTAATGTATCAAATAGTTTTGAGTTTTAATGTTCATTGTGAGTGTTAGTCATTAATTATTAAAATTTTACTATTAATCTTTTTTCTTTTCTTTTTTTTTTTTTTCAGGGACTAAACTTTCTAGAGCTTACCAGTTAAAATACAATGGCTAAAGTTGGAATCAATGGGTAAGATAAAATGTTTATCTGTACAAAGAGAAGTAAAGATTTTACCTTAGTTTGCATAAAAACGTATATAGTGTGTGTATCTATATATACATGGACACACACACATACATGTTTTACTCTTTTTCTATTATTCAGTGGATTCTTTTAAATTATTTGGTAAAAATTATGTACAGTCCACTTAGTGACAATGAATTGATTTATTTCTACTATAATGTTTGCTACAGGCAATGTTCACTTTGACACAGATGTAGGCCTAAGTTCACAAACAATGGTTCAACAAGAATCCCTCACTGGAACCCGTGCTTAACTTTCTTAGCTTTGATTAATAAAAATATAGCACATGGAGTAACTCAACAGTAGAAAAGAACTGAAACTTTCATTGAATATGTCACTGCTCATTAATATGTCATTAATTTCTCTCTGATTACTTCTATTCATAAATGGTCTATCCTTATGTCTTATTATTAGACAAAACTTCTAAATTTTTAACGATTACAAAAGTTTTAGGTATATCATTACCATCATGATTAGCAGCTCCATCTAGCAAGAAATTAAATTACAACATTGAAATTAGATTTGAAGTACAAGAAGGATCTTAAACTTATATCTCAAATTGTTATATATATACATCTTTAAATTATTTAAGTAATTATATTGTGAATATATTTATTTATTTTAAATCTCTGTACATACAAAATAATGATGTCCATGAGAACATATGGAAATCCTTGTTAGGCTCCCACTAAATCATTCAACTTCTTGTATCTCTTGAAGAAATGTAAAATTTTTGTTGATTCGTGATATAATATTAGTGGTTAACAGTCGTAGTATTTTTAACATAAAATTGTTGACTAATTAAACAATAATAATAATATAAAAAAGCAGAACAGATAACAGTTTGATTAGAAAGTAAATCTGGACCTTTAACTGTAACAAAAAGTTACAAGAGAAAGTGTTATCAGTTGGTTTCTCTAACAACATTAATGATTAATTAAACATGTAAGGAGAGAGTTGTACCACTGCACCTTTTTTTCAATACTAAAATTGTTATATTTATGTTTACCATATCATTCATCTCACATCTTGTACAGAAAGTAGTCAGTATGTTTTACAGAAGACATGCAACCACTAACCCTACCCCATGTGCTTCACCATAATGGTCTACTCCAGATAAAAAAAAAAAAAAATCTGCTACAAATAAATATAATGCTTTGATTTTTTTATTTATTTTAAATACCACAACTATTGTGTAAGTAATTAACATCATACAAATCAAAGGATTGAATTTTCTGTGAGAGTGACATTTAATGTCTGATTCAGACATTATCGAACAGTTTGTTAACAAGAGAGAAAAAAAAATCTGACATTGCCTTAACGCTGCCTGATGAATCTTCGAATGTTGAGAGCTATCTCCGAAATTTTTGGCTAGCATATATGTATTTTTAAAATGAATAAATAGTTGTTCATTACAAACTGATAATTGCAATAAGTTCTCTCGACTGTTTACCTGTGAATCTTATACTGCTTTATTTCCTCCATGGCCTCCTATAGATTTGGACGTATTGGTCGTCTGGTTCTTCGTTCTTGTTTGGACAAGGGAGTTGAAGTTGTAGCCATAAATGATCCTTTCATTGATGTCAACTACATGGTGAGATTTCATAAAGAACTATCCATCTTGTAAGAAGGAGGGATGCATTACGATAACTAGAAAATGAGAGTAGTAAAAGTGTGTTAATTAATTTTGTGAACAGTCGGGGCTTTGTGGGATGTAAAATCTGTATTGTAATTTTGTGTGTTTTTGAAATATTAATTAATGAAAAATGCTATATTTATTTTAAGTGTTCTAGTAACCATTGTATTACTGTTTGATTATGATTAAACCCAGTACTTATTATAAACATTACTCTCCATTAACCTTTATTGTACAAATGTTTGAAAAAGTCGAGGAAAACAATCTGTAGGCAAAGTCACTGAATTTATATTTAAAAATGCTTGAAATTGAACTTCTATCATATTTAGTATACTTTATAGACATCCAAAATATCTTATAAATGTTTGCTGAAAAAATAAATAGATCTTACCAAAAAAAAGGGGTTTTAAGGAATGTTGGTGAAAGTCTTAAGTTTTAAAACTAAAACACAGTGGTGAGGAGTGAAGGCTTTTAACTGAGTTGTTCTCATTTCTTTGAACTCTGATTAGATTATTAGACAAGCAGTGGAATGAAAGTTATAATTACTTTAAGCTAAAATGAGAATAAATACTTTTACAGGTTTACATGTTCAAGTACGACTCAACACATGGTCGTTTCAAAGGAGAAATCAAAGCAGATGGAGGTATACTGATTATTGATGGACATAAAATACGTGTTTTTCAAGAGTAAGTAAGGCTATAATATAGACTTACTTGAAGCTGCAGATGAGTTAATTAATATTCTAGTGAAATTAATTTCATATTATGTTTTTCAGACTATTATTATTATTATTGAGTACCTTAACCAACGTATAATAAGAACACTAAATCCTAAATCGTTTTGAACTCAAATGTACCTTTTAAATTTATATGTGCACTGAATTAAACTTTATTTTGTATTTAGCTATTCCAGTACTTTTGTCCAAGTTTAACATTCTGTTGGACTGTATAAGGCTGTTGGAGTGGTCTTAAGTACTGTTGAGTTCATGAAATTTATAAATTAAAGGTTAATTGTACTTTCTAAGTTTATAATACTGAACATTAAAGGATATTCTAAGAAACGTTAGGACTAAACCATTTCTGATTTTTCAGCATATAGAGCTGACAAAGAACTGAAATTGTAAGAACAACCCCTGTGCATTTTAATGCAGATTGTTTCTATGTAATTTGTAAAGTTCGATAAGGACGGACATATTAATTACAATTTCCTTCTGGAGAAAATGTTTTAGTTTTCAAAGTGTTGTTTAATACTTGTTGGTGTAAAGGTTAACACGCAGTAAGATTTATTATTCTGTTGGCCAATTTTGTATTTGTTATTTTATAATACCTTCTGGAGTTGCACTTATAAGGAAAAAAGACTGTTCATCTACTTTGCTTTCTCTTGCTTCAGGATGAAACCTAATGCTATTCCGTGGGGTAAAGCTGGTGCCGATTACATCGTTGAATCAACTGGTGTTTTCACCACAATAGAAAAGGCAAAACCACACCTTGAGAGTGGAGCAAAAAGAGTTATTATCACCGCACCCTCGGCCGATGCACCTATGTTTGTTATGGGTGTAAACCATAAAACATATGACCCATCAATGGAGATCATCAGTAATGCTTCTTGCACAACCAACTGTCTAGCACCCATTGCCAAAGTCATTCATGACAACTTTGGCATTGTTGAAGGACTTATGGTATGCGTCTGTAGTTTTGTTAATTCATGATGTTACATTACAGAAACTTGATAACAAAGTATTTGTTGAATAATTAAAAACCAGTGAGATAATAGGGGATAGACTTTTTTCCCCACACTTAAGAATTTTAAGGTAAAATTGGCAAGGATTATATATATATATTTTAGACATCCTACAGTTTATGGACATTTTCTTAGCTACATTTAAAAGCATGAGTAAGATTGTATTATACATCTAAGGATAACATCTCAACCAGTTGCCATTTTTAGCTGCTATGTTTCGTTGTAAACAAAAGAGAATTTGTGAAGTATACGTTTCCAGAAAGTTAGATAGTGGGTTTGCACCAGCAGGACTTGGCTAGATGTAGATTTGAGTTGCTGTGGAAAGGAGGGGGGGTTCTGAATTTTTTTAAATTTAAGACTTAGATTGTGTAGTGTGTTTTTCTGTATTTATATGTAAACTATAAAGAAATCAACCATACAGACTACATAAAGGAGGATGTTGTTTTGGTGTGTAGTCCTTTACTCGCAAGTTATAACCTAAAATACTTAAGGCATTTGGATAATGTGATGTACTGTCACAATTAATTATCCACTTTTATTCAGTGGGCTGACTAGTTTCTTCACCAGAGTATGAATTTCAAGAACGAAAAGATTATCTAGATGCCTAATTTGATCTAGAGGTCTAATGTTCACTTGCTACTTCCACTGCAAGAGATTAGTTTCGCTGAGCTCCCAGCTCATCGGTGCTGCTCGGAAGAATGAAGAAAATAAATAAAAGGCCTCCTATAGTCATGGAATGAAAGCAGTTTATTTGGTTTTGATGTATAGTCATGTACTTATCACTAATAACTTGAAATATAAGGTATTTGGATAAAATGTGACATACCATCACATTAATTGTAATTAAGTACCAATTCTTTATAAAGTGTTCTTAGCTTGTGTATAGTTAAACTGTTTTAAACTTCAACTACGCAGACTACAGTTCATGCCGTAACAGCAACCCAGAAGACTGTTGATGGTCCAAGTTCTAAGGTAAGCCATTCCACATCTCTGATATTACCTTGATGTGATACGAGTTAAATAAGGTTTAACTAAAATTCCTTATTTATTTGTTTTTAAATTTTATGTATTATAGGGCAAAGTTGAGTTTCAAAATTATGAAACAGCATTTTATTTCGATAAGAAAAAAACTGTCATAGAAAACTATAGTCATTATTTTTATCAAAGTTTAACGAGTCTTCTTTTTTACAGTAGAGTAGAGAAGAATTAAATTTGTTTTTCAAAATATTTAGGAAAAATCTACTTCGTGTACTGAGGTATTTGAATAAAAATTAATTATGTTATTTAATAATTGACTTTATCATGAGTCACAGTCAGGTGGTGCAATTCACAAAACAAATATTGTTATGTAAAAAAAAAACCTGTAAAAGCCTCTAATTCATTCCCACTTGGAATAGGTCTTATTCTACCCACTTACAAGTAAATTGCTTCTGGACAATAACTTTCCTTTAGGCTTCAGATAAAACTGTGTCTACTATTAATGCTTAACCACATATCTTTTATGTGAACATTATACATCACAAAACATGTAGAGTTCAGTGTAAATAAATCAGATTTATGGACTATCCAACCTGAAGTTGTATTAAAGGATAACGCATAAATAATACGGGCCAGTTTTAGATTTTCTTATTAAAGGAATTGGTTTTGTTAGAATAGTCAGACTGAATTCTCCACTATCAAAGATTGTGTTGGTTTTTAATAAATATCCAGGCATGGCGAGATGGTCGAGGTGCCAGTCAGAACATCATTCCTGCTTCAACGGGTGCTGCTAAGGCTGTTGGCAAAGTCATTCCAGAATTAAATGGGTATGCTTTTGAATTATTTGTGGCAAATATTGAAACTGTTGTAGTCTTGTATATTTCAGCAGGTCAATCACCAGGTTTAAAAAAGTTTGGTCAGAATAGATGCAAAATTTATCTAAATTTTCTGTGACTTGTTGTAAAGTTAAAAATGCATTTGAAATTTTTTACTTTGTTTACAGGATTTGTTAGTAATCCTCTATGTGCTCTTAACTGCCACTTTTTTTTTTTCTTATTTCACTGACCCATGATTCAGTTTCTACTTTGAGGTAAAATTACACTTGTGTACCTGTTCTTTTGTTTTACACACACATTAAACTAAGAAAACATTTGATATTTAACCTAAATATTTTCTGTTATAATATATCTTGTTATTGTAATAATTTGGGGATTTGTAGTTTTTTAAACATGTAGAGATAAGTACCCATTAACTTTGGTTTCCTAAAAAAACATTTTGGTTTATAGCAAATTAACTGGTATGGCTTTCCGTGTACCTGTTGCCGACGTTTCTGTTGTAGACCTGACTTGTCGCTTGGAAAAGGGAGCTTCTTATGACGATATCAAAAATGCTGTTAAGTCTGCTTCTGAAAGCGACAATTGGAAGGGAATCTTGGGATACACAGAAGATGCTGTAAGGATAAGTTACTATTTATATTTTATACCCTATCTTGAATTGTAATTAAATTAAATTTATCAATTGGTAACAGCTTCATCATGTGTATTTTTAAAATATATTTATTGTATGTTAAACAAGATTTTAGACTAGTGTTGTTTTTTTTTCCTCAACAAACAGGAAAAAAACAATTTCCAGTGGTACTGTATGGAAAAAAAAACGATCATAATTTTTGAAGATTTTAATAAACTTAGTATTGAAATATAAAATCTGTATTAGAATTCAAGAATTAAAATAGTTTCCTATATATTAAAGATGAGCAATAAAAAAAAAATATGGTGCTTTTTTTTTCTCACGTCTGTTTAGGTGGTTTCATCAGACTTTATTGGGGATTCTCACAGCAGCATCTTTGACGCAAGCGCTGGCATTTCTTTAAACAAGAACTTCGTGAAACTTGTTTCATGGTAGGTTGAATTTTATTAGGCAGCTACTTCAGAAGTATTTTAGCCTGAATTTTGGTAAATGTTTCAAGTTTGTTTGCAATTAAATGCTGTGCTATAATGGGAAATATCAAATATAGAACAAGTATATAGACATTTTAACTTAATGCTACAGGTTTACCGTGAGATCTGTGTTAGTTTAAGTTTTCTTTACTTATGGTGTCATATCAACCCTTTTGGCATTGTTTATGTGCTAAATTGCTTGTGGGTCCATGACTTTATTGGTTACCCTAATAATGTACGAGTCGCACGCAAACAATTAAACAAAAATATCATCAATATTCCTGTTAATCCCATAGATACTGCAGAGATTTCTGCTGTACTTTAGAAAGTAAGTGATTTCACCTAATTGCTTTGGTCAATTCTTTATAATAAGTGTTGCAAAAACATAATATTACTCAACGTGATACGATATATAAACTACACCATTAACGATCAATATCAAAACAAGTTCATAATTTAAAGGTTAATTTCAATACGCAGTTTTTTTGTTACCACTGATTAAAAACTTTTGGTAACAGGAACGTTAAAGTCTGGATTATTTTTCTCTTTTTGTGTAGTTTAACATGACTTCTGGAATTTTTCACTTATTTTTAAATAGTCGATAAAGTTTGTTAACATTTTAAATTCTGTGATTATTTTTAGATATCTTGTAAAGTATCGTATATGAATATTTTAGGTACGACAATGAGTATGGCTACAGCTGCAGAGTAGCTGATCTGATTAAATATGTTCACAGCAAGGCATAAGAACAATAAGGAAATCCCTGACGGCCAACAGGATATTATCGTAGATGAATGGACGTTTCTGTCCATTGATTGCTCTTCTAGTGCTTCTTCAAGGTTGTCTTGTTAGATTGATATAAAACTGCCTACTTTCAGTTGATTCCCATGAACTCAATTACTTGTGGAAACTGTGATGTTAAGTTCCTATAAAGTTCTTTTATTTTTGTTTCCTTTTTTAGTCATCATTGCTATTTTTTTATATAGATGTTTCTGTCCCATTGATATGCAATCATGCTGGTGGAAGTTGCCTTGACAAGTTAGTTGTTTAGAAGGATGTAATATAAACAGTGATTCTGTTATTTAACAATTCACTGTTTTACTCTTTATATGCAATAAAACTATTTAAAACAGTTCTTGTTTGTTGTTCTTGTTTTATAAATGGGTGTTTGTTGATAGAGAATTGAAATGCTTTATAATTAAATGTTCCTTCACTTTCTTGTATGTGTGTGTGTGTGTGAGAAAGAGTTCATAGAAGGCTTTCCTCGGTAATATAAAGTGAAGAGGTGAGAATCTGTGATTAGAACATTGAATCACAAGGACGTAAGTGTCAAATAATAAACTTTTCTTTGAACTTTTTAAGATTGATCAGATATACATCCTGACAAATATCACTCGTTACTGTCATTACTGCAATACCAAAACCCTGCAATATAATTCTTTAAAAAAAAAAGAACAGGACCTTTTCCCATATATAAAAAATAGCTTAGATATAAAATGTTATTCATATAAATCAAACATAATTTTTACCAAAGTTTAAAAAACAAATGTAACTCCTAGAAGTAAACTACATATTAATGATTCTTCTCAAGTACAGGTACACCACCAATTTTCCAGCATTCTCACTGGACCAACAGAGGTCACGTAATAATAATAATTCAACAATACACCTCTGACCTACTAATTATACCCCTTCTGTATCACTAAAGCACCATGGGCTGCTAAAAACTTAAATAAAACAAATATTAAATGATTAAAGAAATACATTAGTACAGATATGAATGAAAAAGGTTTATTAATTACTGGACTTACAAAGAATGCTGCAGTTGTATGGCTTCCAAAGTGGCAAATTTTACTGTTATTATTATTGTTATTTTTAAGTACGTTCTATTTTGAATTTTCATACACTATTATCAACATTCTTTGTTGTAAAAAATTGAAGAAAAAATCGAAACTAAATAATTGGATTTTGTTAAACTACATATTCAAGCAATTTGATCCACTAGTTTAATATTTATAAGAAAATGTTCACGAGTGACCAACCTACTTTAAATGTAAGTAGATCGTCCCGTCACCTCAAACGTGCTCGCTCTTTCAGCCGTGGGGGCGTTATAATGTGACGGTCAATCCCACTATCCGTTGGTAAAAGAGTTGGCAGTGGGTGGTAATGACTAGCTGCCTTCCCTCTAGTCTTGCACTGCTAAATTAGGGTCGGCTAGCGCAGATAGCCCTCGTGTAGCTTTACGCGAAATTCAAAAACAAACAGATCGTCCCGAAGTAGCGCGCACCACCCGCAATGCCATCTGTGGCCGCCCAGTGAAGTAGTCTGGCGGTCGCGGGAATATCAAGTGGCTCTCGTAATTTTGTCCGGATTAAAGGAGTTGCCTGAAAATCGGTGGTGTCCTGTAATAGGCTTAGTGTAAACAAACCTTCATCAGATACATTAGGATATAAATAGTATACAAATGAAATGGTATATTAAAATTTGGTTTATCTGAATATATAGCAGTGACTAACTAGCGAGCTGTAGTGGTTCGCCTAGCCTGTGAGAGGTCTCGGGTTCAAATAAATTACTCCATCAGCATGACACCATTAATAACCAATAGGGAAAGAGTTCAGGAATTACTCCATCAGCATGACACCATTAATAACCAATAGGGAAAGAGTTCAGGAATTACTCCATCAGCATGACACCATTAATAACCAATAGGGAAAGAGTTCAGGAATTACTCCATCAGCATGACACCATTAATAACCAATAGGGAAAGGGTTCAG
>NW_013673779.1:26297-32364 GCF_000517525.1 Limulus polyphemus
GGGTTCAGGAAATGCTATTAAAGAATTAATTACATATATTCTGTAATATATCACTTGACCCCCCCCCCCGGATTTTCAAAAAGAAAAAACAATTACTAGATATGTTTGTTTGTTTTTAAGTTAAGCACAAGGCTACACAATGGGCTATCTGTGTTCTGCCCACCACGGGTATCAAAACCCGGATTCTAGCGTTGTAAGTCCGCAGACATACCGCTGTGCTACTGGGGGCTACTAGATATGTAAAATTATTCTTCTATGTTATTGAAAAATCATAAGGTATTTGTATTTCGATTTCATAATTTTTTCAAACTTGAGTTACTTGACCCTCCCTAATTCGTTAGTAAAGAGTAGTTCAAGAATTGACGGTGGGTGGTGTGCGTTTACTAACTGCTTTCCCTCTAGTCTATCGCTTCTAAATTAGGGGCAGATAGCCTTTGAATAGCTTTGCTCGAAATTCAATCAATAAACAAACCGGCCAGTTTTTCAGCAGAATGCTTTAGGGTTCATAAAGCAAAAAATTGCGTATTTCAATGGCCATAGTGGGTATTTTATAGCTTTGCACTTAACAACAAGAAAACTTAAATATTAAAAGAAAGTTAGCATCTTTTAAACGTAGATATTTTTAAGAATCGATTTCTAAAATCATTAAAATTAGATATTTAAATCCTTAAACTTTGTCATGTCGTATGGATTAACGAAGTATTGGAACGAATAATTACAAAACAGTTTTACGTACCCATGGAAACTAGAAATATCGGAATAACTTGTATGCACAGTTGCTGCATGAAATTTTACCTGTATCGTGGTATGGATAGAAAATATATTGTTGCGTCAGCGGGGTCACGTGACTATTGTCAAGCCGCCTATTTTCTAGAACTATCCTGTACCTTGGCGAATGCTCTAGCATTTACTAGATATAGGGTAGGCTGGTATATAAAAGAGGGTGACAACGTGACAGAATAATGTGTGTGTAAGTAGTGAGTAATTGATCTGCAGTCAGAGTACTGTTGAAGTTAACGTTCGTTATAGCGTTTGTTTTAGCGCGAATGTTGAAATTAAGTGTATCGTAAAGTTATATTCAGAAAGAATAAACCAGTTTTATTAAGTAAGGACTTGTGTCGCTAAAGTTTCGTTGGAACGAAGTTACGGAAAATTAATTAACAAACGGAGACGTAACAATATGATAAACTGCAACGGAAAATTCTTCATGGAAAGATCTGGAAAATTAGGGTTAATTAATTTAATACTAACGATAAAGTGTGAAATGGATTAAAATAGAAAAATATGGAACGTACATTTTTATTCCCTTCTGTTACTGATCCTTTAATACGAATATTTCTGGTATAATTAATAAAAGTTACGTTGGTTTTTCAAGCTTTTTTATAAATAGGCCTAGAATTCAGCAATCTATTCTTTTTTTAACAACAAGGTTAATAAAAAAATTAAATTTTATAAAGGCATGTAAGGATCGGTATATATGTAACATAGCTAGCTATGGAGATATGGGAAGTTTTCATGCTACAAAACGTATAGAAACAAGAAAGTCAAAACTAGCAAAAATAAAACAAATGTATCCCCACTTTGGCAAATCACTGTAATTTTGCACTCATATATATATACTGCTATTCTTTACCGTACAAGAAAGGAATAATTTGTACCCCAGACCTAGGAATTCTGTGAAATAAGTAGAGCGATAAGGTTCGTCATTTTTCCTGTACGCTTGTCTGGAAATGTCACTTACTTATTTAGATGAACATTTTTCAAATATTGACATTTTGATTCACTCCAGAAACACGTATATAGTTATTTAGGCGGCTTTATAATTATAACCAGCTTTTGCTTTGTTCAGCCAATACTGTA
Organism: Limulus polyphemus; assembly: GCF_000517525.1. Lineage (NCBI taxonomy): Eukaryota > Metazoa > Arthropoda > Merostomata > Xiphosura > Limulidae > Limulus > Limulus polyphemus. The sequence goes on from NW_013673779.1 coordinate 28,158, forward strand.
AAATAGTCATTGTCAATATTCAGACATTTTAAAGATGGTTTAAAACATGCTATTTTTATGGCCGCCATTTTGTTTCATCACGATCCTTACTATTAAGTACTACAGTACTATGATAATAAAACAACTCATTTTCTAGAAAATTAAATCTGTTTGGAAGCACATATCTTACACATAAATATGTTTATATTATGTTTGATATTAACAAGGACAGCCCAATATTTGCAACTCAAAATATTGTTACGACAGCGGAAGTCACGTGACGCTAGTAACACGTCATGAACTTCTAGAACGTTCATGTCCCTTCCTGAAGCCTTGAGAGGTTACTAGATATGCGGTATTCTTGTATATATAAGCCGCCAAGAAGTGACTGCAACAATGTAATGTAATTGAACTGCAGACAGAGATAGAGACGTACTGTTGGGTCGAGCGCGTGTGTTGTGAATTATAGTGTTTGTTATAGTGTGACTGTGGAAATTAAGTGTATTGCAAAGTTGTATTCAGAAAGAATAAACCAGTTTTATTTAAGAAATAACTTGTGTTCATCGGAAATAAATTATACAGGAAATTAACTAACGACCAGAGACGTAACAATATAAATTATAGTTTTATGAGTTTAACATAATATCATAATAAAGTCGATCGAACAAGTTTACCAGACAGGACCTATTTGAAGACGGCTTCGTGGTACAGATTTACAGAGATATTGTTTTACTGTGGTGAATGAAAGGCGCTAAACATTTTAGGTTAATTCTTTCTATATATAATATTTGACCTTTCATCAGAATCATCTCTGGGTCTCCCTTTATCGTTTTTAAGACAGTGTTGTAAATATTCAATTAATAATAGGTCATCTAATCTACACAAAGGCCAATGTGTGTCACGTCACGCTTGATTTCTCGAAGTAGGAGGCGTCATGAAAGCCAAAATGCATTTATTCAGATAGAATAGTTCGATTATAGTCTGCCCATTACAATTTTAGTGACATTGGTGCCTGAAACCTTATAAGTGTAGTGAGTGTTGGTATAATAAGCTCGAAATAAAGATGCAGTGTGGGATCACCTAGCCTAGAGCCAGGTGTATACAATTTATCATGAAAGTAAAGCTATTGATTCAATTTAAACTTAAATCGTTTCTGAATTAAGTTATTTTCTGTTATTTCACCAACGTTTTTAATAAAAAACAAATCTCTTTAGTAAACGGAGACTCTAAATTAAGAAATCAACAAATATTTTTCCAGTTTTGTTGGCTAAACATTTCATTTTATACTTTCACTACATAGACTTACAACAATATTAGGTTATACTTTTGTTGCTAAGCGATATGACATAAATGACATTGTTGGAACGTAGTGTTACCAAAACGCACTTGCTTTTCAAATTTATTAGAAGTTGTTAATTAAATAATTTTTACGAATCATTACTCTATCAATACGCCACAAATTTATTTCATGAATGATCTTAATTTTGATTGGCTCATAAAGGAATTTACCGACGTTTGACTGCCTCGACAGCACTTTTCTACCTCTTTGTTGGGTAAGCTTGATTTCGCAAAATGTATTCATTTCGTTAGCTATTAAATGTGAGGTTATGGTATACTATGGAATGGAGGTGGTAGTTTGTTTGTTTTGAATTTCGCGCAAAGCTCCACGAGGGCTATCTGCGCTAGCCGTCCCTAATTTAGCAGTGTAAGACTGGAGGGAAGGCAGCTAGTCATCACCACCCACCGCCAACTCTTGGGCTCTCTTTTACCAACGAATAGTAGCATTGACCGTCACACTATAACGCCCCCACGGCTGAAAAGGCGAGCATGTTTGGTGGGACTGGGATTAGAACCCGCGACCCTCAGATTGCGAGTCGAGTGCCCTAACCACCTGGCCATGCCGGGCCTGGAGGTGGTAGTACTTGCCCCTTCATCTCTGACGGGCTATACGCTAGTATAAATATAGTAGGTGACATAAATATAAAGCTTTTAGATGTATAGCGTTAAACCAGATCGTATGTAATTATAACATTAATTTGCTAGGTTCTTAAGATCAGATATAATAATCAGAGAATATTCATTGTAAATTCTGAATGTTTTGAATTTAATAATGTCATGTCAAAATTGAAAAAGGTGTTTTTAATATAAATGATATATATATACAAACACCTAAAACTGTTTTATTAGGACTTAATAAATAATATTGTTACTAAGCACAATAGCAGGCAATTATAAACACAGTCCTCACGGGAAAGTGACGCAGTATCTTTCTCGTTCGAGCGGAAAGGACCACTACGATCCTAATTTTGAACTAATGGAGGTAAGCAGCCAACAGCACTCACCGCCACAATGATTTATGTTTTTTTCGCTCCTCGAATCGAACAAAAGGATAGTTTGTTTGGAATTAAGCACAAAGCTACACAATGGGCTATCTGTGCTCTGCTCACCACGGGTATCGAAACCCGGTTTCTAGCGTTGTAAATCCGCAGACATACCGCTGTGCCACTGGGGGGCCACAAAATGATAGAATATCGTTTTTTATAACGCGCCTACAGATGAACTTAAAGTGCAGAGCAGCACTGCCTCTCGAACCCCAAATCGTTTAAGTTAACTAATAACCAAGTAGGGTTCTGGGTTCTTCATAATATAAGATAGTAACTCTTGTCCACGAAATAAAAAAACATTTTTATTCCTAAAAAAAATAATATATTAACTAAAATGTTTCATGAAACAATAGAAACAAATGTATATTCATATATTTATTCAGTATTTTCTATTAAGTTCTTCAAACATTTGTCTACCATATTTGAATATTTGAGTACAAGTTTAATCAATCCAAGGAACTTTTACGTCATTTCGACAGTAAACTTTCTACACGCATATTAACAGAATTAATGAACGCCTTATAAGTACCATTAAAATGGATCTTTTAGTACCTTTAGTAGCTGGAAACTGTCCGACGGTATACGTGGACTACCTTGCTTTAGGGTTTTTGCCCAGAAAGACCTTGAACTAGGAAATATTTCCATTTTTTGTATACACTTTGGCTTGCATCGACTAGAATTGGCTAGCTCGATTACCGTAATTTTTTGTTTGGCAACTGGAAAATGTCCAACGTTGTACAAGGGATATTTTGTTTTAGGATTTTTGGCCCTAAAATGGTGATAAAAACAACGTGAAATAAGGCATATTTCCGCTTTTTACAGACTTTTGGTTTTGAATTGAAAGACACAAGTAATTAATCAGTTAAATGAGTCCATTATTACTATCCACAAAGCATCTAATGAGGTCATCATGAATTTAATAACAAAAGAAAAGAATGGGCACATGATCTAATATTGTCCTTTATACACTTTTTGCTACTTTATTGGCTACCCACAGCTAGTGTATATAATAAGTAATTTTATTTTGTTTCTGTTTTACAGTATTTGATATTGCTCGTTTCTGCTAAAATTTTATACTACTCAGATTGCATGGACAAAATTTATCAAATGCATCTCTTACCTTAATTTGGATTACATTTTATTTTTTAGCCATTTGTAGGGAAAAATATTTCTTTAATAACTGCTAATTAATCACTAATGTTTTTATTCAATACTTTTTTATGCTTAAATTATTAATCGCCTTTGAGGCTAATATCATGATCTGATCTGTCATTTAGCAAGATACTACTTTTAATTTCTGTGTAAATTGTTTATTTGAATGTTTTTAAAGATTATTGTTGATTTTATGATGAATAATAGAAACAATTGAACACTCACCATTAAGCTTCTTACACTATATTAAATCTAAAATTTTCACACATTTTTACCATTCAATAACTTTGTATGCACTCAATAAACTGATGTAGCCTACTTGCGTTTATTTTATATCAAAGTTACGATAACAATCTTGAAAGACATAAAGTTCTTAACGTTACAATTTCATTATATTTTATTTATTTTTTAATATTACTATTATTTTCAAAAGTATTTCTTGGTTAAGATCTTAACATCTTCACTGATAAATTTTATAGTATTAAAGATGTAGGTTTAAATAATCTTAAATGCTATTCTTTCCTCCTAATTCAGCGGTCGAAACCTATTTAGTTATTTTATCGCGCCTTTTATTTCTATTAAGAAAAATACGTGTACCATGGATATCTTAATAATTTACGTTTAAATCCATTTCTTTCTAATCATGAAACAGACGAATAACAACTGCATGATATGTTAGCAGCAGAGCTTTT
>NW_013673780.1:0-8959 GCF_000517525.1 Limulus polyphemus
CATAACCTCCTAAATGAATATCAAAAGTTTTTAAGTAAATGTTTACATTTCATTTTCTCTACCATATCACTAACTGTAGATATTCTCATCAACATACAGTGCAATGAAATTTTTAAGATTAAGAAATAGAAAAAAATTTACATACCTTTTAATTTTTCATAAAAGATATTTTGGTTATAGTTGTAATTTCACGTCATTTCCTTTTCATATATAGTTAATTTTCAATGTTTTACTTTTCTTTCCTGTCCCTTACCATTTATTGCTCATCTCAACACAAGTTAACAGCACCCTCAGGGCATAATTACAGTATTTTCAGCAGAGATGCACAAGATCTTAAGCCTTAAGAACTGGCACAAAGTCTGATGTATATTTAAAAAACGTTTAAACCTTTCAGTTATGTATTTTTAAATAAAAATAATACATAATTAACTAACATATAAAAGTAAAACTTAAGTACAATTTACCCATTTCTCTCTCTAACTATAACATACTTAGGTAAGAAAAACTGTAAGTGCTATTGTGGATAAAGCAACCAACAATACTGCAGGCAGTTACATCTACCAGATGACAACAACTGCATGCCAATTTCAAAATAACTGTTGTTGGATTATAGTGTAAAATGTAGCAACCACATGTATATTACAAAGATCAAGCAAAAGTATGGAAGGTGGGTGTGGCATAAGTCAGGGTCTGACTAAATTTATTACTGTTTCTACTGCATTCAGCCAGAAAACTTTGAAACATACGTGTCAATAGGGCAACTACACTTACTTATTGTCTAGACATACATCTACATGAGTGACATTATCTTAAACAAGATTGAGGATGCATAAGTTGAGATTTTCTACATTATAAACCCTCAGGCTTACCGCTGAGACACCAGAGAGTGATTTTAAATATATATATAATTTAAAACAATGCCATGACTCATTCATCACAACTTAACTACTGGCCAGGTAGGTAAAGGTTACAAAACCTTGTCTGATTAACTTATACTTACAAAAAGGAAGACATAATGACAATTACAATGGTTTATAGATTTCCAGGGGGTAGGAGAGAAGCAGAAAAAGAAGTTATTAAAAAAAACTTACTGACCTCTAGATTTTGTTGGTCTTGTTTTTCTCCTTGGTGCTGTTGATTTTTGTGAAAAGGTTCCTTAAAATAAATAAATGTATTTTATGAGTTTATCTTCTTGAATCAACAGATCACAGATGCATAAGTTACCTTTCTAAATTCTAAAAACTTGCTTTAAAAATTAATACATCGCTTATCAAAATTTCACAACTCAAAGATGTTAACTTTCCTAAAATATAGTATCATACTGCATTAAATTATATTCAAATTTTTTTTCTCAGGATATCATATCTTAAATTAGAAAATTTACTTACTTCAAGTTTTACTTTCATAAACATTTAATTTTACTGTTAAGCACTAACTTCAGTTACAAGCTTCTGCCAAGAATAATAGAACACTATTGTTTATCATATAACTTTGCATACAAAGAGCAGGTTTAGAAATTGAGACATTTGAGTAAATTCATTACTTGGAAACCAATTTACTGAATCAAAATTTGATAAATCTGTATCTTTTGACCAAATTTTGTTATATACAAGTGTCTAAACCATACTTTAAAATCTCGGTGTAAGAGAAGATATGACATTTCTAAATAATTTAAGATGATAATTAGTGAGTACTAATCTTAATTTTGAAGAATCTAAGTGAAGCAAACTGCCTTATGACAAAGAAACTAGCCATATTTTTAAACTTTCAAATTACCAACTTGTTTTATAAAATTTACTAACAGTGCATCATATTAAGTAACTTTATGTTCATATCTGTTACGACAATTAGTAAAAAGATCTGACTAAAACATCATGTAAAATCACTCATTTTTTATGTAAAATACATGAAAGACCCCATCATCAATCAGTGGAATTCATTAAAATATTTAAAGTATGTTTATTTTAAATTATTTTGTGTGACACATATATTATTAGGGCACGTAACCAATAAAATCACAGAGCCTCAAACAATTTGGTGCATAAATAGTTTAGACAAATGTGTTTTAAAAAAAGTCAACAGGGTCTATATGAACCTCTTTGGTAATAATCATGAAGTCAATGATGTAGTATGCATATGCACAATACAGTTCAAGACAACATTGTTGTAATAATGTTGCCAGGCTGGGACTTTTTCATTTTCAAATTTAATTGTTTCAAAGCTTAATTTTATGAACAAAAACATATGTAAATATAAGGATCTAAAAGTAAACATGTATATTTTGTTGAAAGTTTTTGGTATGTTTGAAAGTAATATGGCAGGTACTTGTTAATGGTTTTTTGGATCAAATGCAAGCAATATGAGCAGGGTGAGGATTTATTAGTATAATTAGTCTATCACTGAACTGGAAACACCATAATGAGACTGTCCATACCATGCCAACAAACAAAAATGCATAACTGTACTTTTTTTAAATTTCCATAAGACTGTCATAATTTACGTGTGATGCTGTAGATTTCATAAAATTGTAATTACATATATAATAATTTACATCAATGAGATAAGGTTACCAGTTTAAACCAACCAATCGATACAGAACAATTGAAGCTGACAAAGGTAAATCAACATACACAATAGTTTTAAGGCTAACAAAGTAAATTCACATACAAAATAGTTCGGGTTAACAAAGGCAAATCAAATACACAATAATCAGGGTTAACAGAGACAAACCCTTTGACTAATTTGCAACTCACACTTGTTTATTTGTTTGTTTTGAATTTCGTGCAAAGCTACACGAGGGCTATCTGTGCTAGCCGTCCCTAATTTATCAGCGCAAGACTAGAGGGAAAGCAGCTAGTCATCATCACCCACCGCCAACTCTTGGGCTACTCTTTTACCAATGAATAATGGAATTGACCATCACATTATAATGCCACCCATGGCTGAAAGGGCGAGCATGTTTGGTGTGACGGGGATTCCAACCTGCGACCCGCACATTACGAGTCGAGTGCCCTAACCACTTGGTAATGCCAGGCCGTCACACTTGTTATTAATCTTTTAAGCACTAAAGAAGTAAATTATAGCAGCAGAAAACATTTTAATGGTGTATACACTAAATGTTCGTAATAAAAAGTTTTCACATTTTGTCAATTAAGCAAACTTGAATATTATAAATTCATGAAAAGCCATTTTTAAAATGTTTAACGAACTCTAATATAATACAAACTAACAATATCAGTGCCTAAACAGACAGACACACAAAATTCATTAATATTACATCTGAAATTGATTTTCACATACACAAAACATTTTCTGTAAATAGTTTTATTAGATAAAGATATGTATTAAGAACTCTTACAATTCTAATTCAACATGTGACATATATCAACAACTGTGGATTAATATATAACATCAACTGACATGTCAAGCTTCCATAGATGACTCTGACACAACTCCTCATTCACATATTTGCAAACTGTTATCAATCTAAAATACTCTCCTGCATTAACTAAAGAAATCAGATATATTTTAACACAGATACTTACCAGTAGATGCAGAAGACTTAATCGTACCGCTACTAGTACTACTACACTGAGAAGTTTCCATTTCTGAAGCTATTGTTCCCTTATCAGATATTCCACTACTACCCATTACACCACCTGTTGTCATCGGTAAAAATTCTTCATCTGAGTCATCTGAAATCAAAAAAGGTTCCTAGTTAATTCTCAAACTAACATAAACACAACAAATGTCTTTCCTAATAACCAACAATCTTCAATACTGTAGTAATTTAGGTATCTTAACTTCAACAATACATAAATTCTTACGTAACATATTTTTCTGTAGTTTACAGACTTAAATAAAGGGCTATAAACTTACTTTTAATACCTTATTTATCTTAAAAAATTATATATGGCAATTTACCAAGTGAATGAGTTGACCAGCCTTTCTGAGGAAAGAGTGCATGTGTTGGAAAACATGGTTGTTTCAGTTGCCGTTGAAGCTCTTGTTCAACAAGAGCATAGTCTGCTGGGGCCATTGGCTTGCTTTGATTTGTACGGTTTGGTAAAACATTCGAAGTGTCTTCAGTGTCTAACAGATATTTATTTAATCCTACCTAAAAGAATTTCAAGTGCTGCAACTATTGAGAATTCCCTCTTATTTTCTCTATGGTTGAAATGCATTTTGTTAGTAGTCCCTCACAGTCTTGGTTTTATTGTTTTTTATAACAGTGAAGCATATAAAAAGTTTTGAAGCTATACACACATTGGATACATTATGCTTAATTTGGCTGTCAAATGCAGTCATGTAGTGTAGAAGTAAAATTGAAATATTGTAGTATGAAGTAATTTCTTTTCTCTATGAGACCTTTATTTTACTTTTTATTAACTATATTTTTGTGCACCAACAATAACAAGCACGGGGCGTGCATATATCCAATTTGATTTAATTACTCATCAGGAACTCTACCAGCCTATGATCAAATTGAAATTCTTCTAGGCATCGATTAAAATAAATTAATTTACGAGGCCATGGGCATGGTCAAATACATCAATCGAAAGGGTTTGACCTCCTGAGTCCAAAACTGTAATTAGATCTCAAACTGGTCAAGAGATGACAGAGCTACGAGCTAAAAGTTTGTACTTGAAAAAAAAACAAGAAAATAAAAACACTCAAAGCCATTTTATGATTTGCTATGCCATGGCTAGAAATATGGCTTCTTTCAGATGTTGAATAATCATTTTTACCATCCACTCTTATTTTAAATACTACTGCAGTGAATGTCAGTGACTATTATTTTCACCTAATTTCAAATAGATATAATCTTTTGGTTTTCTTCTATCATAATTTTTCTGAATATATGTTATTATGCTGTCTATGGACTAGCCTTATAGTCACTTCCTGTTTCAATGTACTGGCTTTTAAAACACTGGTGTACCAAGACAAGTTGTTTTTAATTACAAGAAAATTAGGAGAGACAGGCTGCATTATTTCCCCTGCATGTTGGTTTCTTTGTAATTTATTCCTTCTTTTATATATATATATAAATTTACAAGAGTTTGTTTTTGATAATGTTGCATATTATTGTTTTATTAAATATCACACAGACCATTTATTTTGTAACTCATTTACCCCTTTTAAAGTAAAACAAAATTATATGGTTGTGTTGTGGCTGTTTACTTTTTCAAAATATGTTTTTTTTCCACATTATTTATTTTAGTTGTTTCTGTTCAAAATCACATAACTCAGCACATACACAACACTAGACAAAACAACACAAGTTGTTCCAGCACAAAATACACAAATTCCATCAGATAACATGTAATTTTTTTCTTTCACACACACACATACAAAACAATATCATGGAAATTATAAAGCCCCAATTACAAGTAAGTGCTAACCCTTCTAACATACAAAATTGAACAGCTAAACCTACATGCTCCATAATGAGTCATGTGCCCCATTTTGGTTAATTTCATGCAAAAATTAAAAACTCCTTCAAACGCAATCTGATATTATGAAAAAATCCAATAATTATATTTCACTCTTACATTACTGCGTATACAACCTGTGAAAGAATCCCATAACACTGTTTCATCCCTGTGTTATGGGACATCCATATTGGGAAAGACCCAATAATTATGTTACACTCTTACATTACTGCGTATACAACCTGTGAAAGAATCCAATAATACTGTTTCATTCTTGTATTATGGGACATCCATAATGGGAAAGACCCAATAATTATGTTACACTCTTACATTACTGCGTATACAACCTGTGAAAGAATCCAATAACACTGTTTCATCCCTGTATTATGGGACATCCATATTGGGAAAGACCCAATAATTATGTTACACTCTTACATTACTGCGTATACAACCTGTGAAAGAATCCAATAATACTGTTTCATTCCTGTATTATGGGACATCCATATTGGGAAAGATCCAATAATTATGTTACACTCTCATATTGCAGAGTAATCATATTGTGGAACATCTAGTAATACTGTTTCACTCCTGTATTACTGAGTAGCTATACTGTGAAAGATCTAGAAAAAATATTACTGAGTACTCATACACTCATGCTAACAATGTATTAAACTGTTTTCCAAAATATTGAGTACTTTTTTTAATACAGTGTAGGTCATAATCTTCAGAGTCTACATCTGACTATTGCTGCGAGGGCAACGTAAAAAGAACTTTGAAAAAATAAAAGAGAAAGAAGTATGTCACATTGGAACTGTTAGGCTAACTTAGAAGTAATCCTTCAACCTTTTAAAATTTATAAAGTGTATTTTAGGTAAACATACCAGGCCGAGCTAGTCCCTTCATTAACTCAAACAGTATGTGAACTTGACGTGGTGTGAGTAATGCTGCCACTGGGCCAAAGTGAAATTCCACTTCCACCTGAAATAATAGAATGCAAAAACATATAGTAAAAAAGCAAAAAAAATACAGTACTAATAAAAAGCACTGCCCCACTGCATAATTTTGGCCACATGTACACACAAATAACTTTGTAGCTGGTACACTTAATGGTCTTGGGTATGGGTCAAAACATTATACATCCTGGAATGCAGGTGCTGATCAAAGCATGAACTTTTCATGGTTATCCTATTGAATATAGCACAATATAGGAGCTTAAGAGATTAATGAAACAATTGCTAGTGTAAAAAAACGTCCTCGGCAGTAAGATTGGATGGCTTATTAATTCAACAGCTTCATTTTGAGTTTACTTATTGATTTAAATTATTTTATTACAAGTTACAGCTTTTACAGTAAGGAAGATTAATTTTCGAACAAGTACAAGGTTTCAATCACTGGTGCAACTATTCTCAAGTACACAAATATTTAATGGTAAGAAACATTTGAGTATTTAAATAAACAAGCAGGAAATGCTCATGAAGGCCACAGTACATGTGGGAGAGTGAAATATATTTTTAATTTGTTTTTTGAAAATGACAATGTGTGTGTGGTTGTATATTAACTTTAAGAAGTGTCATTGTAAAGCTCAACACACATCTTTTACAAAGGTTTAAGCACTTGTCTCAAAGCAAAAATATTTCATATGAAGCGTTGAAATTTTTTGCTATCTCAATCCTTATTTTAAACTGAAATATGTTTTTGATGCTGTAATGCATTTCTTGGTCAAGTAAAACTTTTTATATATATGTAGTATTGCAAAATTATGTGATTTATTAGTGAAATAAAATTACCAAGTTTTTGAAATTCGTAAGATTTTTAATTTGTAATTCATTTCTGACAAAAACCACAAAAATCAATTATCAAACTTGACTTTTTTTTTATCAATATGGTTCATATAAATATTAATTATTTTGAAACTATTTTTACTTTTCCTCGGTTTTGTAAACATAACACATACATATATAATTATGTGAATAGTTCAGCCTATTGTCCAGCAATTATGACAACATAGTATCACTAAGCAGCTGGGAATTTACTTGTGGTGAATGGCAATTATTAACCATACAGTAAATAAATAAAGTTACTTATTACTGCCTATACCTTGTTGATCATTCACTATTAGACATGGGAAAATCTGAAATTAGCAAGGGTGTAAGCTAAAGCATCCAAATATCAATGCAGTCTTATCCCATATGCATTTCCTGTCCAGCATCCAGTGGGCGAGTGAATTTAAGATGTACTGTAGTTATATCAGTGAAACACATGACACACTGGCAATATTTCTAATATTTTTCCATCACTGTACTGATAGCCTAAAAAACTCGTAGAATAATTAATTCTTTACTTCTTTTCATCAAAATACATTCTTCATAATGAATCATTTTATATTATTCTATAAAAATACTATTGCATTGTTCAAAATATTTTCAAGCATTTATAGAACAGACTGAATTTTACAGTGATACAAAGGGTCTTAGCTGCTCTAGTCACACAATGTGTAAGTATATTAACCCTTCTGAGATTGGTTACAAGTAAAAGGCTATGTAATTTCGTTTGTTGACTCACATTTAAAACCTTAATGAACTACTATTTCATGAACTTATGTCAATAGGTTTGGTATCAAACTGTAGATTATAATTCAAATTTTTGTACTATATATTACTCAATTTCTTAACTTAAAAGTAAATATTTAAAAAAAAAGATAAACATCAATTTTTGTGTGTCACGTGGTATGTTTAATGCAGTACTGGTTCAGATTAGATGTTTGTGAAGTCCAAATACTAAGTCTACAGTTTCGTACGAATTAGAAACTCAAATTATAGATATTGACAAGCTAGAATATAAAATAAGAGCCTCTTATCTTTTCTATTTGCTAAGATATTGCTCATGTAATAAATCAAACACTGGCACCATACCCACCTCTTTCCATTTTTGGAAATGCTAAGCTCAGAATGTCCCCCTAGTGGTTTTTAAAAATTTCTAATGTGACTTGCCCCATTTTTTCTTTTGTAACCAAGATTTCAATGAGGTAGGTCGTGTTTTTTAGTCTGCTCGAAAATTCATATTTTTTTAGAGTAAAATATATCTTAGTTACTAAGCTTGATAAATTATAGTTGAATTCTATGGTATTGATGTAGTAATTTATGATTTTTTAGTTATTCATATGCATATATAAAACCTGAAAACAAAAAATTTTGTTTCATATCCTCCACATGCAAAATTTTTAAAGGCTTAGCAACCTACGTCAAGCAGCAACCAAGTACAAATGTTGTAACTAGAAGAGATAATTGTTTGCTTTACTTCTTTATTTACAGTTCTATATTTTAGGAAAGATATGTTTAAGAACTTATTTCAAAATAGCAATAATCTATATACTAAATACTAGTCAACTAAAACACAACCAAAACAAGTTACTTTGTACAGACCAAAGGTCAGTTTTATGTGATTTGATACAGTAACATGAGTGCACATGAGCCATGTCATTGTAACTCTGTATTGTTAGACCAAGGCACGAGTGAAAGGACAATATA
>NW_013673780.1:8969-12566 GCF_000517525.1 Limulus polyphemus
ATTGTTAGCCAGGCACGAGTGAAAGGACAATATAATAAAAATAATAAATATATATAAATTTTTATTGTTATGAGATTTAAGCTATTTCGTCTAAACATTTATGTTTTTGTGTTATAATCTGAGTTCATTCTAGAATGAAAGAGGCATAATTTATGTTTATTTCGTACTTTTTTATGGTGGTTGCAAGATTGTTCAAATCTACTGAACCCATACAGTGATTAACTACTGAAAATAACAGATAAAATATAAAGTTTTTGTATACGAAATTTCAAAATTTTCTGATGGATAAAAGTATTTTTAATCTTAAAATGAAAATTACTTTGTATGATATATAGGAAAGGTGTGAAAAGAAAAAAGGCATGAGAGAAACATTGCTTTACAAACCTTACGAGTTAATAAAAAAAATTGATATTTTGTGTATGAAAGCACTGTCACGTTTACTGATAATCTGCCAAATTTTTTTAACGTTTACTTACTAATTTAAAAGTTACAGCATGAAAACTATAACAAGCACAAAATTGTTACAAGGTCATCACATTGACTGACCCCATATTGAAAGAGTTGAAACTGATCAACTACAGATGTTTTATGATTATGGTGTTACTTTCAACATTAATTTTGTTTTCTAAACGAGTTGTAAAAACAGCCTATGGAATAAACTTGGATTTATATTTTAAGACTAATCATAGAAATTTTTTCCATAAATCCAAATAAAAGCACCTTTGGTCCTGAAGTTGTCTCATGATGTCGCAGAGTAAGTTTAATCTGCTGTCGACCAGACAATCTGGAGATAAGAATGGGGTCAGAGTTAGATTCGGGTTCAGTCTCTGGGGATACCTTTTCGTTACTAAGTTCTGAATGAGAAGGAGGCATCTCAGGTGAACTGGGGATATTTGTAGCACCTTCAGAGGACTAAAATAAGTCAAAATTTCATATCATTTTAATCAAAATATCAAACAGATAAATAATGTATTACACACTTACAGACCTTGCCAAGATATTCAATAAACTGAGAAATGAAACCTTACATATGTGAAAAGATGTAGAAAATTATTAATAAATTAATACAATCAATCATTTGATGAGCCTACAAATCTCCCATTTCCAAAGTACAGAAGTTTTCAAGGATTAAGTGACCGTGATAAACAGTCAAAAAAGTTAAAACTGAGGTATATACACAAAGATATACATTTGAAGAAAATGTTACACTATCATGCATACGTTTTAGCATGTATACCAGATAATAAATAATGAAATGTATATGAATTATGCAAATAAAATGGTATTTCATACATTCTTTAAATCAGTTATGTTGTACAGGTCCTCTAACCAATTTTTAGTAGAATACAAAACTTTAGCAGAGATTCTTTTGTGTTTATTTTCTTATTGATAGAAAAAAAAATTTATAGTGAAAACTATAGTATGTGCTGCCTCATAAGAATGTAAAGTAACAGATATATCTGGGTTCTTCATATATGTAAACATACATTATTTTCTAAAACTGGACTAACCTTACATTCTGGAGAAGATCTGTTTGATGTGGACATAGAGCGAGCATAAGTCCGTGACTTGGAAGGGAATTCATCTGTGAAGATACTGGAGCCTTCCAGATAAAACCTCTTGATTGAATAAGCTGCTGGTTCATATACATTCCTTTGAGAAAAACTATCTGGAGAAGTACTTTCTTCTACTCCAGCCTCATCAAAGTAGTCAATCCTAGTAACACAACAAAAAATTACTGGTCTAATATTAGCAGTTTTCTCAATACCAAGCAAAATCCTTTGTGATAAACAAGTAATATGTCAATTCTTGACTCTATAATCAACCTTAATAATACTGAGTGTCAGTGCAGTTAGTTAAGTGTTATATTTTTTGTGTGATGACACTATATAAAATATTCTGGTATGAAAGAAGTGTTAATACATCAAAGTTTTCTTGTGATATTCCTGTGTTGAACAAGGAAACATTTATGTTAATAAAAGATTCAAACTTCTTGTGTGTTTTGAAAATGTTTAACCAAAAGACAACTGGTAGAGGAACTACACATATAGAGCTCACAAAAGCATGTCAAGTCTGAGGCACTTTCATTAACACAAGTTTCTTTGCTGAGCTATATTATTGCTTCCTCCTTGTCCTTATTATTGATACTGAAGTACTATAAAAAACAGCAACTTGACCATGTGATCAGACCTAGTTAGTCTACCTGTGTGTGTGATACTTTTAGTTCTGTTAAACAAAGTTCTATTTAACAGTAAGTCAAGACAATTCATTATGGTTTAATCAAATATGAAAAAATTAAAGGAAATGGTTATTCATGCTTACAGTACAATTAACCCTTTCTCAACTGGCGGGGGTCATTGGCATTCCTTGATTTATTTTCCCCACTCACAGTGAAAATACTTAACTACATTGTATGAATCTTAGTAAAAAATAAGTATCTAGTGTTGACTTAAAATATAACATAATTTGATTTACACGTATGTTTTCTATCGTTTATTATGTTGTGAAATTCCAAAATTTTGATGAGAGACAATGTTTTGAAGAAAGCATTAAAAATACTTGCTTTCATATTAGAATTTCATATTTTTATTGTCCACCATAAAGTTCATTTCATATATACAATCAGTTTTTAACCTTACTGATATTCATTAATATATTTCTTTTGATACTTTATTTTGCCAGTTGTAGTAGTCACCATTTCCAGATATAAGTCATGATAAATACAGCAAAACTCACAAAGGTTTACTGGTGAAACTACAACATAATCTGTCAGTTCAGGCTAAGTAAAATTATTTTTGATAACTATATTCTTGGTTGAAAAAATTTACTAATAATATATATATATACACACACACACACATACATATATAGATATATACATACACACAGGGTGTTAGAAAAGTTATTACACAGCCAGGTCAGAAAACATTACAAAGTCAACAGAAACCAAATTAATTATTGTCTGTTTCAGATAAAGACATCAGAAATTAATCTACTTTCTAAATAAAACAATTGTGTAATAATTTTTTGCCATCCTGTATATCAAGAAATAACCGAGATAAATAAAACATACTTTTTCACATGAACTTCAAGAGCTACCCCTGCTTTGCTTTCTTGTGGAACATGTTCAAGTCGTATCACCGTGTCTACAAATTGGACTTTGATCCGACAGAGGACTGAAGTAAAAAAGAATAAAAAAAGTTGTTCTACAGTAAACAAAATATTTGCTGGCAACAAGATGTTTCATACAACTGAAGCAGAACTTAAAATAGAAAATGAAGTATTTTTGATACCAATTTGATTCTTTGTATCCTACTAATTCCATGCATGCTTTGTTACTTCTTGAGAATTACTGTTAGTAATTTACAGTGTGTGTGATCAAGTAAAAAACAAACTAATCTTTTAAAAGACTGAAATGAATGAACATTAAAACAAATCATGCATTAAAAAACACATTTAACTACAATTCTAAATACATTTTTCACTTAAGATAATCATAAAAGTTAATATTTTCTATTTATGTCCTCAAGAACTCGGGAGATACCAGTAGTAATATATACTAGCAGAGACCTGCAAAACATTTCCGGCCAAATCAGT
>NW_013673780.1:13071-30085 GCF_000517525.1 Limulus polyphemus
ACTTTATTTTACTTAATACTATCGATAAATAAACTTATAATGTTATTCTATGACCTAACATTAAACCTTTTTTTAAAAACTTTGATAAGTTTAATATTCTGTTGTACAAAATGGTTAGTAAGGTATATTTACATTCCCTTTTTGTTGTTACTTCTTGTTTCATACAGCAATTGTAGCGACTTTATCACTGAGCTTTGCAGCTCTCTGCCGCAGGCAGACTGTTTGTCGTCGAGCGAATAATGCGCATGTGAGGTTTTTCTTGGGGAAACATTCTAACTAGGCATGCTTATGCAGCAAGTTCTCGGTCAGAAAGCGTAATGGTGGTACATACAAACAAGCGGAATAATAGTATAGATATCTGTGTGTGTGTGTGCACGCCAATCAAGAGAAGTTTTGTTACAATATTTTTCCCTTCACCTTTCATCATTGAAAATGTTATGAAGTTTAGACTCAATACAATACATGGACAAAATTACTGATATAATAAATGATACAAGATGAAATAGGAATTTTCAATAGAACAGTATCCTCAGAATTTAAACAGCTGCTTGTTTCATTGTTAATGGGCAGACTGTTTGTTTTTTACTATTTTCTGTCAACATTTAGAGGAGGATAAACAAAAACTATAACAGTAATTTTATTACTGTATATGTACAAGTAAATTATGAAATTTAATATTTCTAAAATGGATTTAACTTCTAACTCCTTCATGCCCAGGTGAGTTGATTCAATGGACCTGTTGTACAGTATGATTTACTGCATTGTAAAAAAACAAACAATGGATGAAATAGTTTTAAACTTCAGTTAAATTTTCAATGGATTATGTAGCTACTGAAAAGCCACTGTTTAAGGTGGAATCCCTTTGAAAATATTGTGTACTCAGTGGTACACATGCCATTCTGACCTGTCAAATCTGTAAAATGCAAATTTCCACAAGAGGGACTACATTTTACTGAACAAGTCTTTTTTAGGGCCATTATCATGGAATTCTATAAAAAGATTTGCCTATCATCTCGGCAAACCTCACCTTTATAGTAAGCAACTAAGGCACTGACCACACTGATTGTGGCTAGGTGCATGACTATTTATATATTTCTCTGAGTTATTTATGACTCATTATTCTAAGTTTATTTACAAAAGAAAGTATGGGTTTCTGCAGAAATGTTTCTGGGGGTTGGGGAGGGGGGCAAGAGTAGTGTGAAATTGTGAAGTGAATAAAAAACTTGTAAGTTCATAAGAATAAAGAAAGAATCATGTTTCTTAGTTTCTAGGGTAGGGTAATTACCCCCTCTTACCCTCCCCTGCGGACGCCCGTGAAAAAAGGTACATAAAGAATAAGAGCAATAGTAGCATGATTTACCTTACTGATAACTAATAAAGTATGCACAATACTATGTTACTAATATAGCCTGTAATCTACCCCTTACCATGTTAATATCAACACACTAGTGATGCAACCAACATTGAAGTTCTGGGTTTGGCAAAGCTAACTTACACATGTCTGTTGTGCCACATTCACACATATTACTTAAGACTTTGCTTTGGAAACTTAATAAAAAGTTGTTGTAGAATTGTAGTAATAACTTGTTTAACGTGAGAGTCACTAATGAAACAGTGTTAACACAATCCTATTTCACATCCTAACACAGCAGAACAACACATGATACTGTCAAGTGCAAAATGACTTAACTAAGCCTACCTCATCCTGTTCAACAAAAACTTTCTTTTCCTATCATAATGAACATCATAATTCAAATGAAGAATTATAAAGTTATGAAGCAAGTTTTTCAAAAGCTTAAAAAAAAATTAGCAACATATGACTAAGCTAAGCTTTTATCATCTTGTTCTGATCACTACATGAATCTCTGTTGAATCAGAAGTCATATGTTGGCTGACTTAACATTAAAAAGAACAGATAAAAGGCCTTTATTACATGTTTAGATCACTAGTCTATGGCTTCTTAAAAAACCAGAGATATGGGCAATTATGTCAAACCATGCCAACTAATGTTGTAACACAGTGATTTACTAAATTCAATAAAAATACACTTTTTTGAAGTTACAAAGTTCAAGTTAGTACTCTTTTGTACAAAACTATTTTGAATTTCCTCCTAGAGGCTACAGAAAAAATTCAGGAACTTCACACCACTAATGTTTACGTTTGGAGTGTGCAAACACAAAATCAAAATCTGCGATTATTTTATATATTTTTATGTATAAAATTAAATACATAAAACTTTTTCATTGAATAAATTTCAGCACTGAATTTATTTTCTTTAATGTGTAAAATAAAAACTACAAGTCTATTTTCTATAATTTTTGTAACTCAATGTTGCCTTTGAGGTGGGGTGTACCAATCAAGACGAGATAAGAGTTAAAACAAACCAGTCACGCATTTTCTTCTCAATACACACATGAAGTATATGTATATATACATGAATGACATGCTTCTTAGTATCTATAAGTAAAGGGTAACTTGTTGCAAATTGTTGATAACACATAAGATTATGATTTTACTTGTTTTTTTGTTATACATCTGTTACAAATGGTGGTTTTTCTGAATGTTAAGTAAGTTCCAGTTTGAAGTTTAGCAACTAGTTATATATTTGGAACAATTTCAATGACCAAAAATCTAACTGTCATCATTAAATTTCTTTAAATTCACAAAATGACTGAATAAGATTTGCACTTCCATACACACACACACATATGTAGTACCGTTCTTCTATACACATTCTGCAGGGGCTCTACATGTAAACAGTTTTACCTGTTTCAATAGTTTGAGCAAACAGTTCTAGGCCTTCAAAAGGTTGAGAACTTTCAGCTTCTTTTTCACTTTCTGATGATTGCTGTTTTAAGCATTCCTCTGCAAGCTGCATACTGCTAGTCATACTTCCCCACATGGAGTCGAACATTGATACTGAAAGAAATTAATAAATAAAGGATTAAACAATGTAAAAAATATATCAATATATATTCCTTCTAACCTATTATAAAAGCTGTGAAACCTAATTTAACAAAGAGAATTATTTTGTTACATTTAAAACTTCTGACAATGTTTCAGCAGTGTGGTTCTTCAGTACTCGACCATATGATACTTGGAATTTAGTGTAAAACTCGTACAATAAGAACACAGAAAAACCCACGTCACTGCTCTGCAAAACTGCAGTTGAACATTAAAAAATATAACCAGTACACATATGGACCATCTTAAATACCACATATATCTAACACGTGTTTCATATATTAAGGTCATTTATACCAAATCACTTTTAAGACAAGTTCTTATATTTTACTATTGCCCTACACTTTTTTAAAGTCTACCAAAAACCAATCAGGACCAAGTTCTGAAAAAAAACCCAGAGACATTTATATGAACCATTCATATTTTTTTTAAATTAATAAATGTATTATTTAATGTCCTATAAGTAGTTGCAGATCCAAGTAGGCCTTAACCCTCTCACCATTTTTTTTACAGAAATCAATAAAAAAAAACAGCCAGACATCCTTACACTACCATATCATCAGCTATCCATCGGAGTCCACAAGGTTTTTTTAATTCAACGCGTGTAGAGTCTACAGCAATTCAGTTAAGGTGTCAGCCAATAACAGATATTTCTAAGCTAATTTAACAATGTGAATGTCAATTAAATATTGTTATAATAAACTTTCTTGCCTTGGCTTTTTCTAGACATCCTAACAATGTGTCTAGATCTTAGAAACTTGTTTTCATTAAAGTTAATATTGTTTAGGACACCTGCAGCTCTTACAACAGACTTGTTACAGAATCAATTCTTCATTGTTTAGAAATTAGAATTATCAGAAGAATGACATTTTTTATATTGTTGATGTCTAAAATAAGTGAAAAACCAAGTGGTATGTAATTAATTTTTAAAGAAATTTTGAATGTAGTTAGGTGTCTCACTTACCAATGCTTTTTTTTATAAATATCATTATAAATAATTATAACTATTTAATTTCAAATAAAGAGTTCAAAATGCTTGTTTCCCTTCTTATTTGCATACCAATTACATTACTAGAAATAAAAATGTTAGCTTCGAAATCGCTGGATTATTGCCTGACTAGCTAATCATTTACCTGAAGAAGACAATGCTCACTCTGTCAAAACACGTAGTATGTATTAAAAAATTTATTATGCTTGCAAATTGTTGTGTCTTATGTATACAAGTTTCCTAGTATAATGTGTTTCCCTACACAAATACAAATAATCATTTACAGACTTATTTAACTTACTTTAGGTCTATGTAATTAACACTGATTAAAATAGCATATTATTATAGTAGAAGTCTCTTCTTTCATACAAGAAAATATGGTTAGTGTTATACAGCTAACTTTTAAAAAGTTAAATTTTATAATACTATCACTGTGAAAATGAAAACTTACAGCAGATAGCATGGAGAAGTTAAACGTTGTTACTTGTTAACATAAAAATATGGTATAATCTGAATAGACTTTCTAGTTTTGTTCTTATTCATGTTCTAGTGATTTTCAAACTTTGTAACATAATGCTATAACTATCAAAAGTATTATTTTATAAAATGATGTTATTCTAATTTATATTTTTAAATTTAGGCTACTTGAAGAATATTAAAAAAAAACTAGACTTTTAATTTGACTAAATACTCGTTCACTTAAAAAATAAAATTAGTTATAATAACTCATTTTCGCTTGGTTGGTTACAAAGCATTTGACTAATTATATATATACAATACTTAAGGCTCAAACATTGTCATAAGCACACTTTATGGAAAAGTGGTCATAATATTATTGCAACAGATGACTGATATGTGAATAAATCTTTTAATTTTTCTATAAATTAATTAAGTTGAATTGCCAATAAGATATGGTTTCATGAACAAAACTGTTAAATTACTAAATTATTGTGCCCAAAGACAGGGTTTCCTCTGGCTTTTCATATTTTTTTACTTTTTGATAAACATTTTTGAGACACAAATTTGAAAGTTAATTTTATATGTTACTTCTAACAATATTTCAACAATTTTAACTTAAAATTAGTTTAGAATCAATATTTTCTGACATTTATTTAGCATAATTCACAAAGAAAATAATTCATATTTTCTTTCTGCTTCTTCTTTTTTTTTGTTAGAAAGAAGACAAATTTACATATTGTTTGTACAAATTGACAAATTGTGCATCAGTAAACTTATTAACACGTTTCAGCCCAATGGTTCACAAAGTCAATTCAAATTTCCATTCACAATTCAACTTTCAAACTTAAAGAATACAATTCTAATTCTATTTCAACAATGAGTTATCAAAAATATTGTAGAATTGATATTTTAGCATTATATAATGTTTATTTATGAAAAAAAAAAAAGTTCACACTTAAATTCCTTTTGTAGCTCTTGGTGTCTTAACTATAAATACACACTTCTTGAAATATTTTGCTTGTTCCTAAGTTTATTTTTTATTTCCTCCCACCCATCTTTGAATCGACTGATTTTTTTCAAAACAGTACTTCACAACAAAATTCCAAAAACATTACAATCTAAAAAATATTACTTACACATACATTCAATTACATTTTAGGAATTTTTCAAGTAGAAACTATACACTATTTAAAAGTTTAATGAATTGATTTAACTATGAGAATGTAAAAGACTGGTGAAGTACTTTTGGCATCCCCAAGGTACAAAAATGGTTAACCAATCCAAAATGTGGCAAGTACTATGTATTCAATACAATATTAATGGTAAATTTACTTCTAAAAACAGAGAGAAAATCGTTAATGTAACACAACACAAACATACCATCTTCAGATCGCTGCTTGGGTTGAATTGTCATCATCAAACCACTAACAACAACAACACTGTTCTCTGTAAGCAATGCTGACCATGGTATGGATACTGATATAGAATTTATATATCCATCAACAAATTCGAGGGGTAAATTGTAAGTTTCTCCAAGTTCATTTAAGGCCTGAAAAAAAATTAACAAAATTTAATTTTTACACACAGACAAAATTTTCCTTTCAGCTTTTTCTTTTTTTAATCATAGTAGCATTTTCTGTGAATACCTGTACCTTTGATAAGCAATGTACATTTAAATTATAATGCATGATTACTGTATACACACTTGTAAGTTAGTAACATAAACATCAAGCATGCATAAAAAATATTTATTGGAATATGTTTACAATTAACATATATAATAACTATATTCACTGTCTTAACTTTGTTTTCTACTTTGCAGGTTCTTGTATATTACTAGGTGAAAATAATTCAACATCCAGTCTGACAACAGTCATGAACTCTGTTCTGAAATATCTCTTATCTTAACTAACTATTACAACTCAAAGCTTCACTGTCCTGTTCTAGAGAGTTCCGAGACTAATGTGAACTTAATGTCACATTACAGCTCCCTCTAACTAACTAACAAATTACAGCCTTGAAAATATAGCTTGCAAAAGTAGGCCTTTCCTGGATTGTGAAATCCTTTGAACAATCCTACTACAAAAACCAAATAATAATAAAGTAAGATAAAAATACCACACTAAATTGTCCATTCACCAAGTATTTTTGGTGGTGTTCTCTTCTGAGGCTCATGGTAAATGGATGGAATGACATCTTGTCCCTTGTTGTTGGTGGGAAAGTCCTCTTTAAATGGGCAGTCAATGAATCTACTCATCGGTCCAACCTTGATGATCCTTCAGAAGTTGTCCCAACAGAAATGCTGGGCTCCTCGGCAGGTTGAGGTTCCACTGACAAGTTTTTTCCTGGAGTTACTGAGTTGGCTGTTCTCTCACTGATGTATTTTCAAAGATGATCCCTGCATATGGCTTTCAGCTTGGACTGCCTATCCTCCAAACACCTGCTTTGGAGTTTGTTCTCTGTTGTAACAAGAACTGTTCAGCCATATGATGTCATCACAATGAAATCTGACTTTATCAACATTTACATAAAAACAACCTGCTGTTTTAACATAAGCTGATTCAAGTCTTCATTATTCATCAAATCCACAAATCTTCCAATCACTAATTGCTCAAAATATGCCAAAGTATTTAGTTCCACTACTCCCCAGTCACTAAAAAAAACAATTAATTCTGATAATTCCTGGATTAAGTATTTCACTTCTCAGTGGTGCACTGACCACTGCCCGTTTTCACTCGAAGTTCAACTTTGAGACAGAAATTGCAATATAGTACATAGAGACTTCTTGATCATTGACTGAAGATATATGAAGCCAGCCTAACCATGCATTCATGTTATACTTGAAACACCTATTTACTTGTGGTTTATTTCCTCTGTTCTGTTTAACTAACTATCTGATTAATTCTTTAAGTTCTTCTATACTATCTTTAGGGAGAGCTGATGTTTCAATACTACACGATTTGATATTCCATTAATAGTTGATCTGAAATTTTGATGGATTCAAATTCCATCACCAACTTAGAGCTAAGTTCTGATCATGGAGCACTCCAGAAAGGTCTTTTAGTAACATGTAGTACAGTAGTAGTGGTAAGAGGTGTAGGCCACATTAATTCTCCTTTTCTATCTCTTGTTCTTGGTTGGAGTTCTTGAGCCAATGCAGAAAGAGATATGGCTAATTTATCTTTGAATTTCATAATTCATTTTTTAGATGTCATATTCTGTCACCAGTATTCTCTTCTACCTCAATGATGCTCACATCTACTCTGCTTCAGCCTGACCCTCATCTGTTATGAAGTCTATAAATTGGTCACATGCCAAGGAGTCCTTCATCTCAGAAGGAGTGTTCAAGTAATACAGATGGACAAGCCTTTTCATATCTCCTACAAGTTTAGCTAAGGTTGCTTCCTTCTTCCATAACCATTCTGTAACTCTGCTTTAGATACTTCATTTTAGTGTAACAACTCCAAAACTGTTGTATTAGGCAGCTACCAATGCTTGACAGTTGTTATGATTCTCAGCTTTGAGGTTGGTGTATTAATGTTGTCAAAGGTGGTTCTTTTAAATGGACAGCCAGACAGACAGCTTGCAGTTTGTTATTCCATTCATTTGCCCTGGAAGTGATTTCAAAGTGAACTTGGTACTATTCCCAGGGTACTTTCCCATCATAGGCTGTAGATTGCTCAATTGGCCAATGTTGATCTAGCCAACTAAATTCTGATCCTGGAGTATTCCAGAAAGGTCTTTTAGTACATGTAGTACAGTAGTAGTGGTAAGAGGTGTAGGCCACATTAATTCTCCTATTCTATCTCTTGTTCTTGGGTGGAATTCTTGAGCCAATGCAGAAGGAGGTGTGGCTGTTTTATCTTTGCATTTAATAATTAATTTTTTAGATGTCTCATTCTGTCACCAATAATCTTTTCTACCTTATTCATGTTTTTTCATATTTCACTTCTGATTTCACCAATGTTCTCTTGTACTTCGTCAGTCTTGTTGTTGGAATCTTTCTGTATGTCTTCTATAGCTTCATTAATCTTGTCTTCGATCAGACTTATTTCTATCTTCAATTTTTATTTGAACATCATGTTTCTTCTAATTATATATTTCTTCCTTCCTGATCTTCTATTTTTCTGTAAATTTCTTCTTGGTTTTCGTTTAATTTTCTGTCTCATTCTTCAAACTTTCTGTCCTGTTCTTCCTGGTCTTCATTTATTTTTCTTTGCATTTTTTTCTTGATTTTGTTTCAATAATTTCATCAAATTAAGCAAAGATTAATTTTAGCTCTTTGATCTCATAGTTTCAATCTTCACAGTTGAAATTCAACTCAAGTACATATTCAGTTTTGTTATATTTTCACCAAATAAATGCCACTTCTGAAACCAATTGTTGTACTTTAGTTCTTTCTTTGCAGTTTCTTTTAAATTATCAAGTGAAAATAATTCAATGTCCAGTCCAGTAACAGCCATAAATTAGAATACTCCCTCCTTTAATGTTATTACAAGCTTGAAGAACATTATAACTTGTAGGCCTAAGTTTACAGCCACATTAACTGTACTACAA
Source organism: Limulus polyphemus (assembly GCF_000517525.1). Lineage (NCBI taxonomy): Eukaryota > Metazoa > Arthropoda > Merostomata > Xiphosura > Limulidae > Limulus > Limulus polyphemus. The sequence goes on from NW_013673780.1 coordinate 22,040, forward strand.
CATGGATAAAACTAACATATACAACTTAACATAATACCAAACAGTGATAACAATTCTCTAATCTGATTTAACTCTCTTTTATGCATACTAACTCTACTATTACACGAGGCTTCACTGAACCACTTATATAACTAAGCCTTGTTCTAGAGAGTTTTAGGATTAATGTGAACTTAATGTCACATTATGTTATGAACAAATTCACAGCTCCATCTAGGTAACAAACAAATTGCAACATTAAAAATACTGTAAACTACAATGTATATTGAAAGTATATATATCAATTGAAAACTACAACTACAATTTTCTAAAGATGTAATTTCAACAGAAGAGATTCAACTAAACACAAAATTGAACTTTAATCAGGACCATATAACCAAACAAGTAAAATGAATATGTCAAAGTATAAACCCTAAATTTGAAAATATAAGGAAAATTCCATAATATATAGAACCTACAAAATATATACACATTATTATTTAGGTTTATTAGAAATGGCTTATAGCAGCAATGCAAATGTAAATTAACCATTTGGGGTTGATAATACATGATGTTAAGTACATCAAGGCTTGAAATTTCCACCCACTAAACCCTGTTTAAACTATTACAGATAATACACACACACACACATCTATATGTATATATAGTATTTATAAAAATATGTGACATTTACTGTAATTAATTTTAAACCTTTAGAAATTCTGAGAATGCAAATTTACAGCTGCATTTATTGAAACAGTAACTACTTAAAAGTTGAAAATAAATATATACTCAAACACATTAGCGAATCTAGTTTTAGAAACATTCTTCATATATACATGTAAAATACTCTATTAAGATGCAATTAAAAGATCCCATAAAAGTTAAGCTTCAAACCTGATTAGAATAAAAGCATGTACTGACATAAGGATTCATGTACAATGTGCATAGCAATTCTGTTAAAAGAAATTCACATAATTAAAATATGTTGATATTTATTTTCAACACTATTATATTTAAGAAGTTGTTTGTAAAGACTCATTGGCATTCATAAATACTTTCATTATGAAATAAATGCATACTATTTTGAGCAGCTAAGTATATTACAAAAAGATAATTTTCTAGAAAGTTTCACAACAGATATATGGAACTGTCTGTTTTGTTGATTCCATACAGATAATGGCTTTATCGTCATTTTTAAAATTTAATATTATATATATATGTGTGTGTGTGTGTGTGTGTAAACATAAACTCTGATAGGTGTGCCATACAAGTACATGATATACTCTGATGCAGAAGCTACAAAAGTTTTAAACATAAACTTTGATAGGTGTGCCATACAAGTACATGAACACTGTGAACTAGATGCAACAAAAAGTTTCACTTAAGATTTATGAGAACAATTAGATCAAGATATGCAATATATGAATCTCTGAATGATGAGAATAAAACCTCTTGGTTTGATTGTTAGATTACAATGAGAAATACACACACACAAGCTACAAAAGTTTTAAACATAAACTCTGATAGGTGTGCCATACAAGTACATGATATACTCTGATGCAGAGGCTACAAAAGTTTTAAACATAAACTCTGATAGGTGTGCCATACAAGTACATGATATACTCTGATGCAGAAGCTACAAAAGTTTTAAACATAAACTTTGATAGGTGTGCCATACAAGTACATGATATACTCTGATGCAGAGGCTACAAAAGTTTTCTGCATCAGAGTATATCATGTACTTGTATGGCACACCTATCAAAGTTTATGTTTATTAAGGTATCAAATATATGTAATTTTACAATAGCCATTGAATACAAGATTTTCTAAAGTGGTATATTGTGAAAAGAATAACTACAGTACAGAACATCAATAAATAGCCCAGTGATTATATCAATTATTGTCATGTAAACTAACAGATAAACCAAAATTATGATTAAGTCAATTATCATGAAAATAACCAACTAATTATAATTAGGATTTCCAATTGTTACTATTTTTCCATTACTCCAGCTATCGAAGCAATCAAAATACTGCTATCATTTTTGTTTGTTGTTGATCACAAAGCTACATAATAGACTATCTGTGCTTTGTTGAATTTTAGTCTTATTAGTTGTGTGTTTCTTTTTTTACTTCAAGTTTGTTCAGCTTTGATGATTTGAACAGGTGCGGGCTACTGATTCAAGGGTTGGGTTTGTTTCCCATTGCCACTAAAATTGCTCACCCTGTATTTGTTATAGCAAAGTTACTAAGGCCATCTGCTACAGTATCTAATTTTGAACTACCGATTAGAGTGAAATCAACTGTTCTGCAGCACCCACTGCCAACATTTTTTTTTTTCCCTGTAGGTACCATGGTTTGAGGAACGCTGTACTAATCAATTAATTGATTAGCAAATATCACTTATTGCCCAACACTATCAGTAAAAACATGCTATAGAATACTAAGGGGTGATAATATGTATATTCTATCATCAACTGTGATATTATGAATAGTGGCAATGAATTCAATGTTTTAAGCTCCCAGTAAAAAGAAGTGAAAATACAAAATTGATCAATGCCATATTATTTTAAGGAATGAAATGTGAAAATAAAAATTATCAAGTGTATAGCATATATTCAAATATTTATTATTATTATACTTGAAATCTACAGATATCATGAGAGGGTATGCTATACAATCTCACACACACACAGCAAAACTGTTCAACAGTCAACCACAAAGAATCTGTTACATCTTTAGTTAAATAAGTATTCAACAGCTGAATGTAAATTTTAACAATTTAATTGTTGTGTGAGCTTATGTGATATAAAAACAACAGCATAAACATTCATCAATAAAAGATAACACAATTAAACTGTGAAACAATGAAATGGGTAAAAATAAAGTATCTTATCTTGCACTATATCAGCTATTTTAGATTAAATATCTGAAGAATTTATAACAAAATAAAATTATATTCAATACTGCTTAGGCATAAATTAGATATAGCTTTGAAGAAGATTGTACTTTTAGGTGGGGAAAATAGTTGAGATAAGACAATTAAAAAGCTATAAACAATACTATTTGTTCCATGAAAGCCCTGTAATAGCTAATTTGTAAGATTGACAGTTTGTAACTTCAGAATTTGTGGTTCAATTCCTGCAATGGGCATGGCTTTGTGCTTAATAATAACACACAAATTATTCAATAAAATTTTCTACATTTCTTTGAAAGAGGGTTTTCCAATTTACAACAAAATACATAAATGTAAATCCTCATCTATTATATCATTTACTTTATATACAAATGTAAATTGCTAGAACTGATCCACCACTGCAAATGGAAAATTTTATTGTAAATCAGAATCAACACTTTCTGATTTCATAAAAGTTACTGAAAGACATTCTGTAAAGTAGCTTCAATGAGAAATAGTAAATTGTATTACTTGTCAACTATATATAGTATTAAGAAAATATTTAGAGTTCCATCATGCTAGTTCTATCGCTGATGTTATAAAATTAATAAGGCAATATGAATATTGCTGTAAAAATAATTTGGTACAAGTATCTAAAGATAAATTATATTCAAAAGAAAATCAAAGACTTCATTCACGAGTAGTGAATAAATACAGAGTAAACTAAAATGGAAAATTACATATTCATTGTTACTGTTCTAGTAAACTGAACCAGAGCAAATTATTGTACAGTTATTGTGACAATACTATATAGTGTATACAGAATCAGTCTGGGCAATAATAATAATGAAAATGCAAGAAAACTGGAACTAATGTATAAAAAGATTAAATTCATCACTTCTTTGGGCAAAGAAGGAGGAGTGTAAGACAATTCTTCCTTCTTTTGTTAATTATTATTATTATTATTATGTTTTGATTTTATGTACTTTGGATTCTATCATTTAGTCGTATTTTCTCAGGACAATGACAACCAAGAAGGTTTGTAAATTAGTTTGTCAAAATATGTAAGCAATCTGATAAGTTCTTCTGTAAACATCCAAAAGTACTAATTTGATGAGTTATCTTGTCACCTGTTAGAAAATAAAAGTTTAAATGAATAAGAATTAAAGCCAAGTGTTCAAGAGAATATAACACCAGATACTATTTGAATTGCTTACTTAGATTATTGTGACATATAATTAAAAAATGTTTAGCATTTTTTGTCATAATTTCTGAAGGTAGGATTTTTTCTTTCTGATTCTTTTTCCTAACTTTGTTAATGCTTAATGCAGTATTATGTTTTTATTTTTAAGTCAAGGCTATTTGATTGAGTTAAAGGTTTTGAAACTACAGATGTCTTCTTTGTAAAAGTTTAGTCTTGGCATTATTTTTGATTCCTACTCATATGCATACGTTCCATTTTATAAAGGTTTTTTAATAAATATTATTTTTATACCTGGTTGTAATGTTTAAATTTTTCTCATCCAGAATAAAAGAGCTGTTAAATTGTAACTGATTATCTATTCATATATTGTCAAATGATCTAAATTAAACTACAACATAAATATATTAACTGATTTACTACACAATGCACACAGATGTAGAAATAGAAATAACAGTAAATTGAGGTCATTGCCTATGCAATGTTTATGGCGTGAAACAGTTATTTTAGATATATCAAAAAATTATATAAACTGTTCGAATGTATATAGATAATAAACTAATTTAAATGGTTAGTTACTTTACTTCTTAAGACTTATAACTATATAAAAAAATAACTTACTTTAGAAATTAAATTAAAAGCTAAATATCTAATAACATACCTCCACATCCAAATACAAATCTGTAATAGTTCCTTTTCCACTATACAAGTCAACACTAAGCTGGTCTAGAGAAAGCTTTTCATTCAAGAACTGACCAAGATATCGTTGAAGAAGATAACGACATGCCCTTTTTTTTATTGCATCCGACCATGGAAAATACCAGGGCATCTTGTTAAATGTTCTTTTTTATTATTTTCCTGTAATAATTAAGTTAACGAGAGAGAAAAACTACAAACAACACTGAACGAAATCAGCTGATCCTATCAAAACAAACTTACGACGCCATTGCAGCTGCTATTTGTGATGTAATTGGCATAAGTAAAGTACCTTTAGCCCTCACCAGAGGCCTTTCGAATATTATATCCTTCTGACGCATTGTCCTCTTCCAGTCTTTTTTTTTTTTACTTGTTTTTGTTCTATTTGAATATTAGAATATTACTTTTTTCGTGCTTTTTAGTAACTTTCTCATGCTTACTGTGTTTCAACATACCGGAGAGGTATCCAGACAAGATGAAATAACAAAATTCCAGCTGTAACTTAAAGAAATGTTGAAACTATACCATGATATGAATTATACAATGTCATGCCAAAATTAGCACCTCTACACAACATGTTATTTTGGAGCTATACATGTAAGTGAAAATGAGTGCATGAGAGGATAACTTTAATTCATATTCACCACAGGTTAGCAAAATAAAAAGAGACAACATAAAAAAAAACGTGAGTTTGATATCAAATAGTAACAATTATAATAGCATCATTATAAAAACTAAAAATGCTCAAAATCGCTGTAGAAAATTCAAAATAATCACGTTTTTGTGATATGGCCTTCATCGAGCTAGTACCAACAAAGATTGCTTGGATGAAACGTTTAACTTATTATTTCATTACAGTGATTTCAACCATGTCTGAGTTGTACTGAATCGTATTCAAAATTATGGCTACTATAAAACTTGATGATTAGTCTGCTGAATTATAGATCGAATGAACAGTATATCGATGAACAAGCTACGCAAACATAGCTGTCAGATGTTAAAATTGTAACAATCTATCCCGATAATATATTAAGAGTTGCTAATAGTAAGTAGCAGGGTTTAAATTGGGAATGTTTATGCCTGAATCCTAAAGATCTTTGTGCTATATGTTTTGCGAATGTTCTCATATGTTCGCATTTTTTTAATCAACAAACACATGATATTTTATTATTGGAGCTAAGCCAAATATGATTATTGTTATGCTCGAAATTGACCTACAATGGTACTATCATGGGCATCACCAGTTTTTTTGCTGTACATTTAATTATGTTATTGTTAATTGTTATTGGTTTAATGTAAGTGGCTATTGTTCGGGACGAACAATACTAAGGAGGGGCAGTGTTGCGTCAGCGAGGTCACGTGACTAGTATCACGCCACGTCCTTCTCGAACCTTCGTGAATTATCGGGAGACTACTACATTGGGGGTAGTCTGGTATATATAAGATGGTCACAACGTGACGGAACAATGAGTAATTGAACTGCAATCAGAGAGTGTGTAATTGAATGGAGTATTGTTGAAGTCGAGCTCGTGAAACGTGAGTTATAGCGTTTGTTATAGAGCGACTGTTGAAATTAAGTGTATCGTAAAGTTGTATTCGGAAAGAATAAACACGTTTTATTTAAGAAAGGACTTGTGTCGCTAAAGTTTCGTCGGAACGAAGTTACGGAAAATTAACTAACGAACGGAGACGTAACAATACATTTTGGGGGTTAATCTTACCATTTAATTGACCAACAACTGTGTTACAATACAATATTTGATTATTCTTAAATTGAAATCCAAAACCAAGTCAAAGATAGTGAGCGTTTAACAGGAAAGATCAATTAATCCGGGGCATAAGCTACAAAATTAACCTGACTGACACATTATTCAGACACAGTTGTACCGAAAAAAAAAATTACAAACACAAAATTACATTTCAACAAAGTCTCTTAATTTTACGGGACGTATCTTCTTCCGTACTGGTCTCCATCTCGTTGGCTTCTGCTTCACGTGGGGTTCATTTGCTTCATCAGGAAATGTTCTATCGTCGATAACAATCACATCAGTGGTACTAACTTCATCAAGAGCTTCACCCCCCCCCCCCATCACTAAAATCATAATGGGCAGACAGTAATCGAAATATTCTATCTAGATAAATGCATTTTGGCTTTTATGACTCCTCCTATTTCGTGAAATCAAGCGTGACATGACACACTGTCTTTTATATTGGTTAGATTTCTGCTAGAGGACATTTCAAGATGGCGCTTTTCGTCAGATCGTAAAGCTTTGTTTGTTTATTTATTTATTTTACTGTATAATCTTTCCAGTTTCAGATTATAATTTCTTTTTACTTTATTGGTACAATCTTATTTTCTTTTGTATATAAAATTGTGTCAATATTTTCGTTCATTGACATTTTAATTTCATTCCTTAAAAAAATAATCGCAATGCTTTGACACAAAAAAGTGACGATCTGATGAAGAGCAATAACTAGAAACATCATCTTTCAATAATAAATTTGGCGATTTTGTTACCTATTCACTATTTTCTGTGACTATCTCGTCTGTGAGATAAAAATTTCTGCTCTTGAGCTAAACAGTTTTATAGATTTTTCCGACATCAAATTTTATTAATCGTAACACCGTTAGCATTTTGTTAATTAGCACAGTGCCACACAATGAGCTGTCTGCATTGTGCCCACCGTAAGTATCGAAACCCGATTTTTAGCAATACAAGTTCTCAAATTTACCACTGACCCATCGGGGGATACGCCTTTCACCCTCCTAATTTTCATTTCGAAAATATTCAGTAAAAAACAGCACATTTTTACGCGCTGCACCGTAAAACTGCGGGATATAGCTTCCAACGACATGGTACAACAACAAGTATCCCTCCGCTTGAAGACAACACCAAATATTCTACTTCTTCCAATGTTCCAAATATTAATGAAACGATCCAAGTTTCAACAATCCCCAGTCATTTGGAACTGTCGTCCAGTGAACTGAACGTTATAAATAAAGCAGTGGAAGATATCGGACTTTTTAAATCCCATTTTTTTTAAAAACCTCTCATGTGTATTCTTAAATTACCCCTCCATGTGATCCTTTCCATAAATTTTCTTCAAAACATTCCTCATCAACATTCCTTATCACACTTAAGTACATCATTATTGTTATTTGAATAAAGCTACTGATAACTAATACGCTACGAAATTCACCAAATGAAAAATCTTTCTCACTGCCTCAAAACGAATGATTTTTTGACTGAGAAAATTTTCTCATTTCCTTACC
>NW_013673781.1:0-8661 GCF_000517525.1 Limulus polyphemus
GTACTCAAAGTATCTTTGCAAGTGAATCATCTGTATACATATTATTGCTGTTTCAGTTTAATAACACCAGTTTCTTAATCATCAAAACAATACATTATATAGCGATTTTCTTTCTTTCAAATCTGCAGTGGGGCCGAGCCTGGAGCTGTATGTGTATGCGTGGTATCATACTTCAAAACCTAGGATCCGTATGATGTCCTCCCCATTAATCCTCTGACCCTGTATGTGCATACAATCATAACCCCATGCCTTTTTCTTAATTATTTCTCCATCTATTGAGAGATAACTGAATTTTCAAGTATTTTTTCTTAATTTTTCCTAACATAGATACCACAGCTGAAAGTAAACATAATCTATTTTTGGATTAATTTGGAGGCCAGCGAAGCTGGAACGGTTCCTCCTGGACGGTACAAGTACCCCGAAGCACTGGACCAACGTTAAGGGGAGATTTCCAGAACCCACGCTTTCCAACTTCACCCCGGGTTACTTATTTAGAGATAACTGAACTTCCGATGGAGAAAAAATTAAGAAAAAATACTTGAAAGTTTAGTTATCTCATATTATGTTGCAGTAATTCAAAACCAAACGTTTCTATCGATTTTAGAGTATCGTCTTTTTGATTAAGACAAGACCACCATTCGAAAGTGATTAAACCTTTTTGGTTGTTTAAATTGTTTTGTACTGAACCATTGTTCTATTTTACTTACATCACCTAGAGCCAAAGAAATTTCTGGAAATAGCCTTATTTGTTAGCAAATGGCACATCTCCTGCCCTCACGCTGATAATGTAGAGTGCATAGGTGGTAATTGTTTATTTTTGAATTTCGCGTAAAGCTACACGAGGGCTATCTGCGCTAGCCATCTCTAATTTAGCAGTGACATACTAGAGGGAAGGCAGCTAGTCATCACCACCCACCGCCAACTTGTTTACCAACGAATAGTGGGAATGATCGTCACATTGTGATGCCCCACGGCTGAAGGGGCGAGCATGTTTGGTGGGACGGGGATTCGAACCCGCGACTCTCAGATTGCGAGTCGAGCACCCTAACCACCTGGTCATGCCAGGCCGTATAGGTGCTAATGAGGTATGGAAACGTAGGTCAGAGGAGTTAATTGTTAATTACAAGAGCCACAATAACTTAATTCTGAAAGGAATACTGCTTAAACTTAATTGTGAGGATTAAATCAGGGAGAACAGTAGCAATCCCTATGTAGGGATGGGTTCAGTTAAACATGGCAGTCTGTACATTGCATATGGTAGCGGGTATGCCAGGATGTCGGCAAAACCAGCCAAAGGGATAGATACAAAACTGCCTCTAAAGTTTGGCCAACCTTCCTTGACATCTAGCAAAGGGACCGCAAAAACACCGATTTTCTTCTTTCTTTTTGTCTGTCAGCTTTAACTCATAAACAACAGTGTGCCTACGACCAGTCTGCACACAAAAACACTTCACTAATTCCCTACGATGTGCCTTTTCACACCTAGAACAGCAAGTAATCCACGATAGGTTAGTTACAGCCCAAAGTACTAATCACAGTCTCTGTTCAGTAAGCCATTATGTACATTATACGGAAGTAGATAATCTACCATATACCCCTTACCGCACCATGCAGTATCCTGGTCATGTCTTATCTTGCTTCAAGAAGTAACATCTATATATTATATCATGGCTCCCTATAGAATAGAACTGAATAAATTAGTGAAATTATGTCTTCCATCTAGATGTTGCAGCCATACTGGAAGTCAAGATTTCGACTTGTAAAAAGTGCAGAAACTAGTTAGCGAAAAGTTTTATTCTAAAATTGTTAGGATGTAAGGATGGAAAAAAGATCAAACTAGAGAGCATTTGGGATGGGGGGGGGGAATCTGCATTACCCATTCCTACATTCCACCACTCATGTACTGCATTCACACGGTGGGTGCATGTATACGTAAGGTGGTGGAATGTAGCAAAGGGTAATGCAGATTTTCCCCATCCCATATGCTCTCTAGTTTCTGATCTTTTTCCATCCATACATCCCAACAATTATAGAGTGAAATATTTCGTTACTAGTTATAAATAGGTCACTAGGGCTGAATGCTAAATTTAGGTTGAAGTTTAAAGACGAGCAAGGTGGCTGGTTGGAGTTGTGGGATCAGGTTAGTGGGAAAAGGGAAGCTTTTAGAATGGTGGTTTACATTTAAATGTGGTAGGGGTTAGTTTATTTGCAAGGGCTAGTAAGTCAACTATTAAGGTTATTAAGGAAGGGCAGCTTTAAACTAGGTCTGAACTGTAAGTAAAAGTAAATAGGTTGGTTCACAAAGGATATAAAGAATCGAAGTAAAGAGGAGCATTATAAGCATAAAAAGTTTAATCTGGCTGCTATAAGGGAATATTTAGTGAATTATATAAAGTCAAGAGAGTTGATTAAACGATAAATTAGTAAATAAAAAAAAACTAATTAAACCCAAAAATCTGGGTTACAAATTTTAAAATTAATAGTAAGGATTTCTTAAATACATTAAGGGTAAGCAAGATGTTAGGATGGGAGTAGGATCCTTGAGGCTTGGTACAGGAAGACTAATATCTGATAATTGTGAGATGGCTGAATTATTAAATTATACTTTTTCTTCAATATTTATTAATGAAGATTTAAACAATATTCCTTATCCTGAACAAAAACAAGATCAAGCAAGAGGATCATATCAGTTAAGAAAAATAATTGGAAGAGTAAAGCACGATAAGGTTCTTGAGTCAGATATTATTTCCCCGATGCTTTTGAAGGAGGTTAAGAGTTGGATCTGTTGTTAATGCTTGTTATAAGTTCTTGAATAGTGGATAAGAGCCAGAAGATTAGAAGTTGGCTAATATTACTACTATTTTCAAGGGAGGTAATAAAACTTGTCTCAGTAATTATAGACCTATTGGACTTACATCAGTAATGGGAAGAGTTTTTGAAAGTCTCATAAATGATGTCTTTGAAAGTCACAAGTGGGATATCAGTGGACTTATTGGTAACTTGCATGTTAATATCTCTTGGTTATATCTTTGAATAGTGTTGGGTAGAAAGTGTATACCAATGGACCTAACAAACGTGAATAATAATATACTGCCTTTTTTGTGGTTAATTCTTCTTAATTTGTTAGTACCAGAGCCCGCCAATGAGAAACAAGCTTTTTTTTTTTTTGAAACACTATTTATATACGAAATGGTGCATCAATGTTAAATCTACAGTTTGAACGCCAAAAGCTAGCGAAGCATTGAAATTCACAAGAACTGGATATTTCTGAAGTACTTTAATACATCGAGTGATAATTTCCTCGGAATTTGAGTGTTCATCAATCATTTGAAGGAAGAACAAACCACTATTGTTCTGAATGATTGTCCATACAGGTAAAATTTGAAGTGTTTATCCCGTGAGGCTTAGCTGATTCCTACTGGGAGCTCAGACGAGTCACTAAGCAAGTTTGAAAAACTTATTCTACTTAAGTTATTATGAATGAAATCTAACAGTTTCTTGTTAATTATTCACTTGTACGAAACAAGAATATAAAATTTTATAAATTATTTGGGGTTTTTAGTTGCATTATAGAAAAGAAAATATTTTGGGAACTAAAAAAATTATTATCATATTTTGTTTATTAAATAATATATGTACATATGTATTAGATGTAAATGTATCCTTTTCAGATATAAGTATAAAATGTAAAATTCACAATATGATCATAGGAACATGAAAAATTTATTTTCAGCCATGAAAAACCACAAAAAGAATGTTCAACCAGTTTCAACGTTTCAAAAAGAGGCCTATATTTTTACATGAATTAATTTGGTAATATCTTGTATGTTAATTTTACACACTCACACACAACTTAAAACATCAACTATTTTATTTTTGGTTTCATTTGTTTCTTGAAGGAAGGGGAGGGGGCGGAGCATCCTCTAAGGGCATGTCACTTGGGTATGGGTGGCGCTTGTCTACTGTAGTAAGAAGAGGTTGGCTAGACTGATAGTCCCATTCAAGTGAGGGAGTCCTCTGTAGTTGTCGGTTTCTTGTAGATATGGCTTTATCTAACTGGTAAGCAACAAAGTGCAATGTAAATAAGAAGCCAATGGATGATAGAAATATTTTTCATTTAATAGAACTCATGGAACATACAGTTTCTTTTCAGGCACATTGTATTCAGGCTACTGCATTATGAGTAAAAAACAAAATGACTTTTTTGATACAATGAAAGATAACGTTTTTATTAGCTATTTCATTTGTTTTTTTGTTTTGTTTTTGTAACTAAGCACAAAGCTACACAATGGACTATCTGTGCTCTGCCCACCACGTGTCAATGGGGGGGGGGGGCTAGATATTTCAGTCGACTTGTTTTGGTAACACAGTTACCACCACTAACCCTAACTGTGCTACCGAAACTAGTCACCTGAAATATCTAATAAATATTATATCTTTCATTGTGCCAAAAAACATCGTTTTATTTTTTACCCTTAAAAACATGGAACACATATTATGGTAAGATTACCCTAATTTCATTGTATGGAAAATCCAGAATATGGACGTGTATGTAAAAATTTATATATAGTAACCACGTTTTTAATTTTCTATTTTGTTATATGTAGTTACTGTGTAGCACACTCACTGAGGAGTACCAGTGAGTTATATCTCCAGATTGAGTATTTTAAATTACAAAAATAGAAAAACATCGCCATACGTTCCAAGTTAGTAGCTATCGTTTTTTTTATTGTTCTATGTTTTTGTTATTCTGTTCTAACGACCGATGATAATTTGGGTTGTTAGTTTTGATTAAAGCAAAGTTAATATTGGTTTAAATTATACGATTCAGTAGTTCCAATTAAAAAAGCTCGTACTATGTAATAAGTTGTATTCTATTTATATATATATAATTAAGGAAACTTCTAAAAGTTATATTAAATTTAACAAATCAAGGAAGAAATTGTTTCTTTTTTAAAAAACAAAAGTCTATCTGTAAAACTTTTTAAAAGTTTATATCGCGAAAATGACATTTAAGACCTAAACCTAAAGAAAAAACGTTGTTTAAAAATAACATTTTGTAAATAAAGTTGAAAAAGAACGACCTTTACTCTCCAGATAATAAGAAAAATATTATTATTATTATCTGTAGAGTAAAAGTGCCAAAGTGCTTAAAAATGAAGCAGAATAAGTAAATAGAAAAAAGATAGTGTTACGTCTCCGTTCGTTAGTTAATTTTCCGTAAATTCGTTCCGACGAAACTTTAGCGACACAAGTCCTTTCTTAAATAAAACTGGTTTATTCTTTCCGAATACAACTTTACGATACACTTAATTTCAACAGTCGCTCTATAATTCTCAACAAACGTCTCACGTGCTTGACTTCAACAATACTCAGTTCAATTACACACTCTCTAACTGCAGTTCAATTAGTCATTACCTTCCCGTCGCTTCGTGGCCGGTCTTATATATACAAGACTACACTATATCTAGAAAGATCACGAGATTTAAGGAAAAGACGTGAATGTTCGAGAATGACGTGGCGTGATGCTAATCACGTGACCTTGATGTCGTAACAATAGGTTATATGTCATTTCGTTTATTTTTTTATTAACAGCTTCTGCACGTAGCTAAATTACTATTGTATGACGGATTAGTAATACTAAATTACTATTACATATCAAAATTGGTTAGTAGCATATTTTATTTATCTTATAGTCTCACAAGTAGTATACCAACTGTAAAGGAGACGTTTTTAAACCCTCAAAAAAGCATAAAAATATAGTAAGATAGATATTATCTTAAAGAAATACAAAAACATCTTATAATTATGAGGTTAGATAATTTACTAGTAACGCAACAGAATACTTCCTTTTTTTTGTTAAGGAGGCCTAAAAGTACAACACATTATCAAGTTCAAATTTCTGTTTTAATAAAAGCCAAAAAAGAAGAAAAAAGTTATGACACGGATAACTTTTCTACTTTAAATATTTTATCACATATTATATATATATATATAACTCATCAAAACTGATAATGTTTTAAGCCTAGACTAGAAGTAGAATAAAAAATAGCAGATTAAAAACTGACCTCCTGCTTGCTAGGGGGAGGTTTCCGTACTCGAGGTTTTTTAAATGTAATATCTTGGAAAGTTTTTCGAATTTTACCCAGAAATGTGTATTGTGTTTGATGTTTCTGCTCTGCTTCAAGTGAAGATGGAGAAGTTATATTATCTCGTTGTACAGAGTTTGAAGTAGCGGACACAATCGTTTTTTTAGGATTCATCAGATAGCGATATATGAGGTACAAGACGAACCTGTTATTGTTTAGGCACAATTTTATCCCTATTATTACTTTTAAAATATATATTAATATAAAAAAATATTAAAATAAATTTCACTTGTTACGATATTATATCAGAATAAAACTAATAATAATTTTTATCACGCCTTTCTTTATAGGCCTAATACGAGTTTCCAGTATAATACAATAACATTTCAATTACAACTTGTTTTTTTTATACAGGTATTATGTTTTTGGGCCATATCAAACACGTCAGGCCGACTGGGTTTTCAAAACACAAAGTCTCGGTCGAAACGCTATTTATATGAATTATCTAAAATAAGTCTGATGGTGTATGACGTCAAGGCCGGCAAAGTATGATTTGCTTATCACAAGATTAAACTTTACTTTGATATTTCTGAGTTTCTTTTTGTTTTTACATCGTAGTTGCAATTTCTTCAACACTAAATTTTGTTTTTACAAGTTATAGATTTTATAATAAGGAAAAATAGGTACGACGTTTCGATCACTGTCGTAGTCTTTCTCGAGCACATACATTGTAACTTTACCGTTACAATCTGTGTGTTCGATAATTATCGAATCAATGATCAAAACATTGTAGTTGCTTTTTCGAAATTTTCTTTCTGACTGTAAAGGTTGTAACTTATAGTTATAAATAAAATACTTGTAATCAGTAAGTAAACTCAAACACACAGCTAACACTAACAACTAATACAGGATCAACGTAGAGAATAATAGTATCCTAAACTAACAGCCTTAAACCTACTTCTGCAACAATTATTGAATTTTTTTTTATCGTCTGTTTGATTTAAATCTATTGCATACACGTTTCTTACACTGTCAGTAACATGCCAATCAAAATTCCCACAAATCCAGCGATCCAACACTGCAAAGGTAGGAGGCCAGAAGACATGAGACGATCAGGAACACTGATTTGGGATCTATAACCAATGTAAAATGATCAAATAGTTGTGAATAATATATTCGTCTGGACAAGTGATTGGGAGAACTCGTAATATCTAGAAGTATTGTTGTGCAGTAATACATTCGTAGGGGTAAAAATAAATAAATAAAAACCTTTAAGAAAAGTATGGAGTAATTTAAAAATACACATGACTTTGATCGGGTAAGTACAAAATTCGGGAGTATATCTTATTGTTATTTGTTAAATTATTACTTGTTTACATTTTAAAGACATTATTATATTATGTTATATAGAAATTTGGTTATTATCATTATTTTTGAATCACGTTACAGTTTTGACTGATAAGCGTCATTAATGTAATATTCTAATTGTTTAAATATTCCTTATGCTAGAATTTTTATGAAACACAATAATAACGCTGGCCTATTGAAAATGCTACAAAATTGCTAGGAAGAAAAGTATCGTTGTTGAAATTAAATTTAAAGAGATTCAGTAAATCGAGAACTTCTTTAAAATCAGAGTTATTAGAGTAGGCTACTATTTAGGGTTAAGTTAATTTGTTTGTAGTTAAATACAAAGCTACACAATAGGCTATCTGTGTTATGTCCAACACGGATTTTAAAACCGTGTTTTTAGCGTTATAAGTCTCCAGACTTACTGTTGAGCCACTGGGGGTGGGGGGTTAAGCTATTAGTGGAAGAATTACCAACTATTATGAAATGATAATAATATGTGTTATGGTATATAACACCTTATGCTGGCTGATTTTGTTAACTCTGGTATTGGACGAAGGGTCTCGACGGCGTTGACGTGCAGCGCACAAGGTATGCGTTCGAGATGCTTCATTGTTCTTTTTACTGGACCCGTACTGTACAGCCAGTAAAGAAAAGTTTGTAAAAAAAAAGATGATCAGTCTTATTGTGTGATGTAATATTACACCCTTACTACTGATCGATGGATTACGTTTCACCAGCATATAGAGTTATATGCCGACACAAGTGATACATTGTACATGAATTATATAAATAGCCTTTCAACCGAGACTATGTGTCCTACTTTCTCAGCCGACTTGATGAATTTTGGTATTTAGCGAAAGGCCTCGTCGGCAGTGGCTTGAGGAGCATGATGTAATATTACACCCTTACTACTGATCGATAGATTACGTTTCACCAGCATATAGCGTTATATGCCGACACAAGTGATACATTGTACATGAATTATATAAATAGCCTTTCATCCGAGACTTTGTGTTCTACTTTCTCAGCCGACCTGATGAATTTTGGTATTTAGCGAAAGGCCTCGTCGGCAGTGGCTTTTGGAGCATAAAACGGTCGATGTGCTATTATAATTCTTCTTATTAGATACCCATAGGAAAAAAAAAAAGATTTGTAAAGCATGATCAGTCTTATTATGATTTAAGTAATGAAAAAACCTCCGGCTAAAAAAAAAAAAAAG
>NW_013673781.1:9217-19973 GCF_000517525.1 Limulus polyphemus
CGTATACTGTAATGTTTACTGGTTTAGTAACAGAAAAATATAGATAATAATAAAAACCATTATTAGTAGCTAGAATAAAGATGCCAATAATATGAAACCAAAACCATGGTATGTTGTGTGGATTCTAAGTCCATATTCAGTGC
Organism: Limulus polyphemus; assembly: GCF_000517525.1. Classification (NCBI taxonomy): domain Eukaryota; kingdom Metazoa; phylum Arthropoda; class Merostomata; order Xiphosura; family Limulidae; genus Limulus; species Limulus polyphemus. Next base: position 9,361 of record NW_013673781.1, read on the forward strand.
TATCAGGGAGCGTGGTAGCGATAGGTTCGGTTGAAATTGGTGACCTGTACATTTTGAAGACTATGATATCGACAAAACATCAGAAAGCTGTTCACTAATTAAATATAAAATTGCCTCTAAAGTCCGGGCAATCTTTCTTGGCGTCTAGAAAACGGGCCTATTTGTTTGTTTTGAATTTCGCGCAAAGCTACACGAATGCTATCTGCGCCAGCCGTCCCTAATTTAGCAATGTAAGACTAGAGGGAAGGCAGCTAGTCATCACCACCCACCGCCAACTCTTGGGCTACTCTTTTACCAACGAATAGTGGGATTGACCGTCACATTATAACGCCCTCACGGCTGGAAGGGTGAGCATGTTTGGTGGGACGGGGATTCGAACCCACGACCCTCAGATTGCGAGTCGAGCGCCCCATAACCACTTGTCCATGTCGGGCCAGGAAAACGAGCCTAAAAAACAAAACAAAAAATCATTTTTCTTCATCTTCTTTCATTCTTTCCGTCAGCTGTAACTCATAAATCGCAGTGTGCCTACATCCAGCCTGTACACCAAAACACTTAACTCTTCACTAGGATGTACCTATTAAACTTAGAGCCCCAAGTGATTTACGATAGGTTAGTTACAGCTCAAAATATATGCAATGATACAGAGTGTTTAATATTGCTTAATACGCATATCAATCAATAGATGACGTCACCTGTGATGCTGATCGTAAAAAAAAAAGTCCAGAAACTAGCAATAAAATATTAAATTCTAACATTGTTTGGAAAAAGTCCAGAAACTAGCAATAAAATATTATATTCTAACATTGTTTGGAAAAAGATCAGAAACTAGAGAGCATTCGGGATTGGTGGAAAATTTGCATCACCCATCCCTGCATTCCACCACCTAACTTATAATAGGCACCCACCCACCAACCCTGTGCACCCAAATGCACTCCAGTTAATTATTTTTGTCCATTCCTACATTCAAATAATTTTAGGGTAAAATCTGGTATTGTAATACAACTGACCACAATGCTGCTTCAACAGAAGAGTGTTACTGAGAAAACCCAAAAGAACCAAACAATAGCGTACAAGTCAACAATGATTTATTTTCTCTAATTTTCATTTAATTTTAAAATATTTTCGCTTGTTATGTTTCAAATTGTGATAAGCATCAAATGCTGAAAACGATATTTTTATAACACAGTAACGTTGCCTGATATTGTTTTTCAAATTTCTCTCTGTGCGTGAGAGGGAATGTAATGATTTTATTTTTAATGCTAGAAGTTGTTAAACACAAATAAAAAAGCAATATATCTCTATTATTCTGTTAACAGTATTCAGTAAGCATCAACAGGAAAATAAAAACACAACAACACGAACCTTGCCCTTGCATTAAACTTAAAGAATGTTTTCTTATTAAAATATTTAAAAACCCGTAACTAAATCCTAACTTGAAGATTAGAAACGAAAGGAAAAACTAAATGGTTATTTATAAACCTGTATTTATTCTGATATTTAATGTTAACGGTGTTAATAGTTTGTTAAAAGAAAGACCGAGCCAAAGATAGTTCCCGATAATCAATTGTGTGAGAGGATGACGATTGGCTTACCCTAATTAAAGTTGATCATATAATCTTAAACGTTGAAAACAAAATAATAGTATCGTAAAGGTGATGGAAGTGTTTTCGTTTTTCTTACTTTAATAAAAAAAAATGCGCCACACAAGGTCTCTTACTTCTGGTCGTCTTTGTATGGTAGAATGTGCACAGCCTTAACAACAATAGAACAATTCTAATCTGTAACCTAGCAACAATACAAATTGTTGCCATCTATAAACGACAAAAACAAATAATACTGGTTTAACCTAAACAGCAAAAAAAAGACGATAGAGGGAGCTGAAAGATGTAAGATGTAAAGTGTATGTGGTCGGAAGTAATAAGCGTATCGCCTAAAATACTACTAGACACAAAATGGCAACAGCTCGAGCTTTAATATGAAGAGAAAAACGAGGAACGTAATGCTAACTCAGTATTATCAAGTGAATATATAAATAGGAAAAAATATATAATTTGAATGGTTCCTTTATATTAAGGGGTTTCAAAGAATTGATCGATATATTATAATCTGAAAAAGAAGAAAAGTACAACATTTCTGTTCTTTTACCGTTAACGAGGTTATAGATTCAAAGTTATGCTTATTTTCTAACGACAAATGTTTATGGAAAAGGCAAGCAGTCAAGCCGCAAAGCAGGGGAAAATAATTTGATGATTCGTAGTAAGTACAGGATTTTAGATGGTCTTTAACACATTTAAATCACGGAGATACACAAGTGACATATCCAATATTATTATAGGTTATTCCCAGGCAATCAGGGCTGGATTTCGGATTTGGGGGGGGCCTGGGACAAATTTTCAGGGAGGTGAGCTCAGAATTGAATTTCATAAATAATTCAAATATAGTTCAATAATATTTATTAGCTAAGTATGAGCAATAAACAAACACTAGTGATGAATATATAACACAAAAAGCTAATTCTAGTATTTATAATGAATATAAAGTTATAACAATGTGTTTTTGTTTTTCGTTAAATGGCCCAACAAACATTTAAGGTAGATTGATTGTTTGTTTGTAATTAAGCACAAAGCTACACAATGGGCTATCAGTGCTCTGCCCATCACGGGTATCGAAACCAGGATTCTAGCATTGTAAGTCCGCAGACATACCACTGTGCCACTGGGGGGGGGGGGGCTTTAACATAGAACAAGGTGTCTCCCATTTGTCTTCCACCGACCCTGCATGCAAGAAAGCAAAAAAATAAAAAAAAATAGTATCATCTATCTGTGGTATTTAATTTTTGTGTTTTATTGCTGCAGTGTTAAAAACCAAGACTCAACACCAAACACAACACTAACTAGTGTAAAGAGTAACAGTCATTGCCTTTGTGGATTTCCCGTAAAATAGTATTTAAAGCGAGAAAAGGAGATTTTAAGTCTTAAGTCAAATAGTTTTATTGTTAAGAAGATTTTAAGTCTTAAGTCAAATAGTTTTATTGTTAAGAATACGAATGTCCTATAATCTCACATTTTATATCCACTTCTTTATTTGTTTGTCATTAAGCACAAGGTTACAGAGTGGGCTATTTGTGCTGTGCCCACTATGAGTATCGAAAACCGGTTTTTAATGTCATAAGCCAGGGATTCTGAAACTGTGGTACACGACACAATTAACATAAAAAATAATAAGATTATTAATAAGCCTTATCTGAGCTTTCCACGTACATGTACGTACTGTTCTCCTTACTTATAGACTCACCCTCTATTTCCAAAGACTCGCCAGTATTTTCTTCCCTTAAAATTGACAAAAAATGGTACCATATATTCTTCAATCGTGCTAGAAAAAACAATGAGTAGAATGTTAAAAAATATGAATGTTTGTTACTAGATTTTTTTATCTTTTTTTTTTTTAATTAGGCCTGGGTTTATAATTTTTAAAAATGAAACAGAAAGAGGTATGCGAGCCTGAAACCTTTGAGAACCACTGATATAAGCCTTTAGAATTACCGCTGAGCCACTGGGGGGAGGGGGGAGCTTACAGCTAGTTACGAATGATTGCAGCTCAAACAAACCCACAATAAAAACAAAATCCAAACAATCTTTACCAGCTCATAAAGTGTCCTGAACAACTTGGAGAAGGAAAGTATAATTCTTAGATTTTATATTATGTATTTTTATCTGGAAGATGTTGTAATTCCTAATTTATGAAAACACACTTGCTATTCTCACTGCCTCTCCCTCGAAGTTCGCGAATATCTTTGACATTTCTTTTAAGTTTCGATATAAGAAATGAGAAGAGGCGTTTAAAAATGACATGCGTTGTCTTAAAACTCCCAACACAGCTGCAGTTGTGGCTTATGCACATTGACAATATTCTTTGGAGTTTAAGATCATAAACTTAATCCGATATTTTGATTATAAATCTATGAAACTTCCTTATATATGTTCGTAAAATTCACTCAAAAGACCCAGGTTCAACTTCTGCCGAAAAGCCTGCATTCCAGAGGCCACTACTAAGGAGCCTGTTATTCTCAGCCTTGTCTAGTGAAAACAAACAACAGCTCACACCCTATAATTAAATCACAATTCAGTTACCTTTATCTACTTTTCCCATCATTGAATAAAAGCTTGTTTCTCTATAATTAATAAATAATTTGCTGCATTGATTAAACTTTTGTCTTCTCGTGATTTAGAGCAGGTGGCGCCATCTCTTATCATACACACTATCTACTCCAGTTCTTATCGTGTAAAATATAAATTCTCAAGGTACGATAATTAAGTGATTGGAAAGCACAATAAAAGCCTTGTACAGTGTACGGCTAATTATTACACTACACATGGCGAGGCCCGTACTTTTGTAGTACGTAATTTCATCGAATAGTTAATGTAGGCTGTATCATATCAGAAACAAGATATTAATATCGATTTTAGAATATTTTATAGACAAAATATATAAATGAATGAAGGTAAATACATCAATTTTTATGAACTATTCCAAAACATTATTACCAATGTTTACCTGAAAAAATGGCACCAAGTTGTATAGTCTCTAGCAATATTATCAGCAACTAAGAATAAAATAGCTTCAGCTGTATTTCAAAATCATTAATGCAAGATTGATATTTCTGTTCATCATGATTGAAGAATCGAGAGCTACAGCACTGCTAGTTTTTGTAAAAAATAAATAATAATAGCAGTTTATTAGCAAAGAATTCATTAAAAACTCTAAACAGTTTATAACTTAAGGACGTATTATAAAGATTCTTAAACTTTCATCGAGATTTTAGGAAAAAAAACTCAACAATTTTGGCATCAGATTAGCATACCTTGATAAGTATGGCACTGAAGGATCACAATATACTCATTAGTTGGAATTGTTTCAGCTTATCCTAATAAAACGTCATCTCCCTTATTATACAACTTAGAGTGTCTTAGTTTGTCGTTAGTTTCGAAGACAGAAAGAGGCGATCAGAGTCGACTGAAAAATAGTATTTGTAATAAACTTTAAAAACAAACTACTTGGTTTTAACCCTTCAAGACAGGTTAAGCCTTGTAATGTAACATCGAATCATTAAACGGGACAATCCACCAGTCCATGCTACAGAGAATTATTGTCATTTCTTATTCATTCTAAACCAACTGTCTTTAATGTTAAACAGGAAATCGGAATGAAACCAAGTTTATATCAAAGCATAGCTATTAAAAATACAGTACGATTTTTTTGCGTTATAAGCCCCTAAACCTACCGAGAATTAATTACATAGAATATGTACTATTTATCCATGTTAACTATCATTTATAGAAAACTGTACCGTTAGTTACAGTATCGTTTGATATTTATTAAACTCTCATGAAGTCACGAATAAACGCATGATTGATATTATTAAGTCACACATAAACTCATGGTCGATGATATCAAGTCACTTATAAACTCATGGTTGATATTATTAAGTCACGAATAAACTCATGATTGATATTATTAAGTCACGAATAAACTCATGGTTGATATTATCAAGTCACAAATAAACTCATGGTTGATGATATCAAGCCACGAATAAACTCATGATTGATATTATTAAGTCACACATAAACTCATGTTCGATTGTGTCAAGTCACGAATAAACTCATAGTTGATGCCATCAAGTCACGAATAAACTCATGGTTGATGATATTAAGTCATGAATAAACTCATGGTTGATGATATTAAGTCACGATTAACTCATGACTGATGCTATTAAGTCACACATAAGCTCATGGTTGATGATATTAAATCATGAATAAGGTCATGGTTGATGATATCAAGCCACGAATAAACTCATGATTGATGCTATTAAGTCACGACTAACTCATGATTGATGCTATTAAGTCCCACATAAGCTCATGGTTGATGATATTAAGTCATGAATAAAAATACAAATTCTCACTGTATTATTTTATGCCATATTTTTTGAGAGTCTTGTAAGTGTGGTAGGAGTTATTGGCGAATAATTTCTGTTTGCTATTGTATAAAGTATAACAACAAATATAAGTCTGTTGTTTTACAGATTATGAAATTTCTTATTTAAAAACTAATACGTAAGTTTCACTAATACAAAACTTAATGTGACGAGAGAATTTTAAAACGTGGTTAACAAAGTTCCCATCGTTATCAAAATTTATGCTAATTGTATCATTTACGTTTTGTCGTGTTCGAGAGAAGTGTTTACACAAATTAAGCATAATTTTATGTAAGAATATAAGGTATCTGTTTCTTTCGAAAATTCGCGCAAAACTACACAAGAGTTATTTCTGCTGGCCATCCCTAATGTTGAGATGATAGCTAGTACACAGCACCCACCGCGAACTTAAGGGATACTCTGATCGATGTTTGTTTGTTTGTTTTGAATTTCGCGCAAAGCTACACGAGGGCTATCTGCGCTAGCCGTCCCTAATTTAGCAGTGTAAGACTAGAGGGAAGGCAGCTAGTCATCACCACCCACCGCCAACTCTTGGGCTACTCTTTTACTAACAAATAGTGGGATTGACCCTCACATTATAACGCCCTAACCACCTGGTCATGCCGGGCCCTACTCTGATCGAATAGTTGGGTTTTGACATGATTCTTAAAATACACCCACGGCCTCCAAGTATGGAGTGCGATTTTAGTACAACGGGACATGAACCAAGGACTCTAGGATTCATAGTGCGGCACGTTAACTAATAAGCAACGCCTGGTCCAATAATATGTTAAGAAATTTTTATGAGAAACCACACGTAAACGTGCCTTGTAATAGTGCACAGTTTAAGTGGCTTTAGGATTTAATATATTTCTACACAAGTGATGAGCATTTTATCCCTTCGAAAAAAAGCACCCCCGGAGGCTCAGCTGAAAGTCTGAGAGCTTATAACGCTAAACGTTTGTTTTCGATGCCCACGGTGGGCAGAGCGCGGAGAGACCATTGCGCTTAACAACAACAACAACAAAACCTTCAAAATAAATAAAAAAAACAACAAGTAAAAAATAATTTTAGTTTTACTGACATAAGGATGAATGTTTATGGTTCAACTAAACATAAGTGTGTATATTACTGTGTTTACTTTAGGTTTGAGTGGTGAGCCATGATTGGCAGTTTGGAGATCGATAATTAAATTTCATCTTCCTCCTAAACCTCACCAACGTGTGGAAGAATGCTTGGCTTCTCCAGAGAAGGATACATATATATATATGTACGTGTGTGTGTGTTTTCTTATTAATTTTTCCAGTCTTGCTTCCTCGATATGGGAAGTTGAACACGACAAAGAACTTTCTTATAGGATCATATCCTAACAATCACGTGCATCGGTGTTGGAACCCTATACAGCAAGCAGTTTGTCTACTGTGTATGTTTGTTTTCCTGCACATATACAAGCCTGTTAAGAAAATTGCTTCCACTTTCAAAGTCTATCAAGGTCATAGAAAAAAAACTGCTTCTTTCGTAAACTGGGTTTTTATATCATACAACGTCATTTCTCCCTGCTTCGTGTTCTAGATGTTATGAGTTGTTGGAAACTCTGTGTAACTCAAGGAAATTCATTTCGGAAATTGGCTTTTGTGTTTCAACATTATTTCTTCATTTCTAAATACCTTCCAATAGTTACGCAAGAATTTATAATTCGACTATAAATCTAAAAAAAAAAAATACTTTATTAAAACTAATCAAGTTTTTTAAATTCACGTAAATGAAAAGTTTGTGTGAAATAATGTAAAAAATAGATTGTTCTAGAGAAATACATGGATAGAAAGATGAACGAGGAAAATGTTTATTCATTTATTTAAGCAAACAACGGTAAGTACAGCCTGTGATATAATTATTAAAAAGAAAACACAAAAATACGTTTGACATCAACAAGGCTTAAATAAATCCTTTAATTCACAATAAAAAATATTCATACCACCCACTGTATCTTAATACTTAAAATGATGTTAAAGATGATAGAAATTTTGACAGTTATGCAAATCACTTCTAAATTAAGTCTGTTTAATGAGTTACGGTTTAAACTTGGATCAATATCTGTTTAATGAGTTACGGTTTAAACTTGGATCAATATCTGTTTAATGAGTTACGGTTTGAACTTGGATCAACATCTGTTTAATGAGTTACGGTTTGAACTTGGATCAAGATCTGTTTAATGAGTTACGGTTCGAACTTGGTTCTGTCGAAGTGGCACCTTTCAGGTGAGGGATGGGTTTTTATCTAGATGGATGTAATCTTCCCATGGAAATATTCTAGCATTTTTGTCAATACATAGCAATGCCCGTTGGTGGCTCAGTAGTAAATCTGAGAGCTCATAATGATAAAAAATCGAGCTTCTATACCCATGGTGGGCTGAGCACAGATAGCCCATTGGGTAAATATGTGGTTAACAACAAACGAAGTCATATCAACTGTGTTTTTAACTTAGATTAAATTCTCAATCCGGTGTACGATATTGACTCGCATGATGATGATGTGAAGGAAATCACGCAACTGGCGTGGTCTATTAGTTAGGGCTCACAACTCGCAATATGCGGATTGCGGGTTCGAAACCTGTTATCAAATATGCTCGACCTTCTACTAATGGGATGGGAGGGGGAGTTATAATGTTAGAAGTAATTTAATTTTTCGTTGGTAAAGTTTGTTTGTTTGTAATTAAGCACGAAGCTACACAATGGGCTATCTGTGCTCTGCCCACCATGGGTATCGAAACCCGGATTCTAGCGTTGTAAGTCCGCAGACATACCGCTGTCCCACTGGGGGGGGGGGGTAAAGAGTAGCCCAAGAGCTGGTTGTGGGTGGTGGTGAACAGCTGCCTTTCTTCTAGTCCATCAGATTTAAATATGCACAGGTAGTCCTCGAGAAGCTTTGTGCGAAATTTAACAAACATATTTAATTAATTTGTTAGAAAACTCCTTAGTTTATTTTTCTACATTTTTTTTAACTTTATATTCTGTTTTAGTCTTGTATTTTTTGTTCCCTCGCGTTATTGGTGTCTAGCCCAATCATTTGAATCTATCGGGGTAAAGTCTATTAAATGGCATTACAACAGACAGATACAAGTTTAAAAACAAACTAGTTAAATTAAGCAATTCTCAACACACCAGATGGCGAAGTAGCGAAATGTACGTTCAAACTAAGCCTAATAACAATTATATCCATTTCTTTAAAATTAACTTCAAAATCAGTTATAGAATGAGCTAAAATGAGTGTACAAAACACTTAAATCATGAGATAAAAAGTACAAATAGCCTATTGCGATGCTTTGTTCTTAACAGCAGCCAAATCATTATTTCATAATTTTAGTATTATATACTGTTACGTCTCCGTTTGTTAATTAACTTTCCGTAACTTCGTTCCGATGAAACTTTAGCGACACAAGTCCTTACTTAATAAAACTGGTTTATTCTTTCCGAATACAACTTTACGATACAATTAATTTCAATATTCGCGCTAAAACAAACACTATAACGAACGAACGTTAACTTCAACAACACCCTGTGACTACAGTTCAATTACTCACTATCTACACACACATTATTCCCCGTCACGTTGTCACCCTCTTTTATATACCAGACTACCCTATATCTAGTAAATACTAGAGCATTCGCCAAGGTACAGGATAGTTCTAGAAAAGAGGTGGCGCCACACCAGTCACGTGACCTCGGATGACGCAACAATACCTTCACATAGGCCTGTGGAAAAATATTTGTTACGTACTTGGTTCTTGTTGGAATAACAACTGAACGTCCATCATTACTAACCTCACATCATTAGGATAACATTCTAAGTAAAAGTTCATCTTCTAATACCAATCCCATTTGTATTAGAACAAACTAGACGTATTAATATGTTTCTTTTCTTCATACGTAGTGGAAGTCATTGTATCTGAAATCTACTTGTGCGATTGATGCGTCCCCTTTTGATTGTTTCAAATTTGAATTCAAATCGAATCTAAAAGATAATAAGATCGGACTTGTCATGCTAGCGAAAATAAATTAAAAATGAATAGTTTAATATTCACTGCTCTTTCTTCAGAATGATAAAACCTTTGAATTTTACTTCTTCCTGTAATGATTTTTTTATTGTCTTTTTGTGTGTGTGTATGAGGGGGTTACTTAAGCTTCGATTTCTTTTATTTGTTGTTGTTGTTGCACAAACACGATTTAGTTATGTTCTTGTTTTTGGATTGATTACGGCATAGGATTAATAATAATTTATTTCAGCTGTTAATAAAAAAGAAGCAAAAACATGGTAGCGTTAGTCGGCCTTTAATTACATTTTGTCTCACAACATTAGTTTATTCAGTTTTTGAAATAAAACGAAATAAATAATTAAATATGCCTACATATCTTTCTGAACAGACATTTTTTTTAAATCAGAGATAAAACGAAGTTAGCTCTGAAAACAGTAAGTGTTTTGCGCCCTGCTTTGGAGAAGGTGTCTAGCTTAAGACCTGTGACAAAGAACTATTGGGCACAATGGGACCAGTTGAAGCGTGAAGATGGTATTCTTGTCCAGAGATGGAAAACAGCAGATGGGAAAGTGACGACCTGGCAAACAGTTATACCGAGAAAGTTAC
>NW_013673781.1:20547-24292 GCF_000517525.1 Limulus polyphemus
CTTTGGTTGCCAGTGGACCTGATAACAGGATGCCCACCTTACGAAGAGTTGCCTGAAAATGTACCAGAGTTCGTGAAAGTGTTATCTGAAAGGTTGGATGATATTCATCATCAAGTGCGTTCAAACTTAAAAATGTCTGCTGATTCCATGAAGCTATGTTATGATAAGAGATCTATTGAAGTCAGCTTTGTACCAGGAGACAAGGTGTGGTTGTATACTCCCAGGGAGACCAAAGGGAAGTATCCTAAGTTGTCTTCTTCATGGAAAGGCCCATATGACATAGTGGATCGTCTCTCAGACATGACTTTTCGAATAAAATGTGGTCGGCGAGGTAAGCCAAAGGCGGTGCATGCCAACAGGCTTTGGTGTTATCACAGTCCAGGACATTTCACTTGGGACGAAGTGAACAATGGAACAAATGACGTTGCTGAAGACGTGTCACCTGAAAAAGCCACTGTCGAAAAAAAAACTCTACCCGATTTTGAGAAGGAAACAGTGAAGTCGTTAATGAAGTTACTACCACTGATGTGACTGCTACCGATAATGGGACATTTCCTGATGGAGCAGATAAATCCCACGTGAGGCAGAAGCCAATAAGACATAGACCAGTATGAAAGAAGAAATGTCCTGTAAAATTAAGACATTATTGTTGTATTTTAATTTTGTGTTTATAAATTCTGTACATTTAATTAAGTTATTATTGGTTTAATGTAAGTGGCTATTGTTCGGGACGAACAATACTAAGGAAGGAGCAGTGTTACGACAGTGAAAGTCACCTGACCCTAGGAGCATGCGCGCTGGAGTTTCTCGAAGGATCATGAATTTGCCCGTCAACTCTAGTCTGATCGAGACACCCTCTTTTTTAGTATATAAGCCTGGCGAGAAAAAACAGCGTAATTGAAGAGAGATAGATAATTGAGTCAAGCGAACAGTTGGCACCGTAAGTAAAATGTGTGAATCACTGTGATTTATAGCGTGTGTTATAAAAGTTGTTAAGTGTATTACGAAGTTTGTATCGAGAAAGAATAAACTAGTTTTAATCAAGAAAGGACTTGTATCGCTGAAATTTCTCGGAAAGAATTTCTACGGGAAATTAACAAACAAGCAGATACTCAACGTTATCATAGCAATCACTATCACAGATTGCATCATATTGGGTAACATGATGTTTTTGCTATAAAAGTACGTGAAGTCTCAAATTTTTCATATAAAAACCCAGAAGTCTTCAGCAGTAATTAGTAGTAAATAAGATGCCGGAAAAATGTCGAAGTTCAGTAAAGTCTAGGGTTACGACAGAAGGACTTGTAGACAGACAGACAGACAGACAGTTTTCTGTTAAATATTTACAGTAAGACATTATGGTGACAAACTGTTCTGCAGATGTCTCAAATGTTTCACTCCAGTTAATTATCCCTCTTACGCACATTTCGTTGTGTAGGTGTAGCTCGCAGACTCCGAGTGCACTGTTTAGTCAAAATAATGAATGCAGATTAAAACTGAGTGTGTTTCTGTTGTAAACGACGTACAGGTTGTGATCTTAGGACTGCATTCAGGATCATTATAGAGAAGGCTTAACAGTATCAGATTTTCACTGTAGTTATTGTTTGGACACTTGCGATAAAAGCTACTCGAAGGTTATCTCCACTAGCTGTGCTACTCGATAATTATCTCCTCTAGCTGTGGTACTCGAGGGTTATCTCCTCTAGCTGTGGTACTCGAGGGTTATCTCCTCTAGCTGTGGTACTCGAGGGTTATCTCATCTAGCTGTGGTACTCAAGGGTTATTTCCACTAGCTGTGGTACTCGAGGATTATCTCCATTAGCTGTGGCACTCGAGAGTTATCTCCTCTAGCTGTGGTACTCAAGGGTTATCTCCACTAGCTGTGGTATTCGAGGGTTATCTCATCTAGCTGTGGTACTCAGGGGTTATCTCATCTAGCTGTGGTACTCGAGGGTTATCTCATCTAACTGTGGTACTCAAGGGTTATCTCCACTAGCTGTGGTACTCGAGTGTTATCTCATCTAGCTGTGGTACGCAAGGGTTATCTCCACTAGCTATGCTACTCGAGAATTATCTCCTCTAGCTGTGGTACTCGAGGGTTATCTCCACTAGCTGTGGTACTCGAGGGTTATCTCTTCTAGCTGTGGTACTCAAGGGTTATCTCTACTAGCTGTGGTACTCGAGGGTTATCTCAACTAGCTGTGGTACTCAAGAGTTATCTCCAGTAGCTGTGGTACTCGAGGGTTATCTCCTCTAGCTGTGCTACTCGAGGGTTATCTCCTCTAGCTGTGGTACTCAAGGGTTATCTTCTCTAGCTGTGGTACTCAAGGGTTATCTCATCTAGCTGTGGTACTCGAGGGTTATCTTCACTAGCTGTGGTACTCGAGGGTTACCTCCACTAGCTGTGGTACTCGAGGGTTATCTCCACTAGCTGTGGTACTCGAGGGTTATCTCCACTAGCTGTGGTACTCAAGGGTTATCTCCACTAGCTGTGGTACTCGAGGGTTATCTCCACTAGCTGTTCCTAATTTTCAAATGTTAGTGTCGATGTGTTCTTAAGCACTAATCTACACAATGGGCTATCTGTTCTCTGCCCACCACGAGTATCGACACTGTTGTTTCTGGTTTTACTTTTGTTGTTATAAATCGGAAATTGACAAAATTTTACCCACAAGGTATCTTTACAGTTCTGTTACACAAGACATGTTGTGTTCGAAAAACTACATATTTCCCGCTGTTTGTTTATTAACATTTTACTTTGTCTGTATCTCACTTAGCAAATGACCTTTTCAGTAGCAATGACTGGCAATGAACTGAGCGTGGCCTAGTGATTAACGTGACAGTCTATGGATTTTCGAGTCCATGTTTACGTCTCGCTAGCGCAAAAAATAATAATAAAAAAAATTATAACAATTTTGTTTCATGCTTTGGGGCCATGTGTGAAAATAAAATACTGTAGTTATAGTATTGAGGCTTTAGAGAAATATCTGAAAAACAATAAATTAGATGTTTAAAATACCCCAAAATTTCTTACCCTCGAACAGGGTGTCTATATAGTAACATGCTAACAAGATTTGTTTGTTATTATTAAGCACAAAGCTACACAAAAACGTTGTTAGTTAGAACTCCCGTTATAAAAATGTTATTAGTATGTTTGTTTTATCAACAAAAGTTGGACTGAAAAGGAAAGGACAATTGAAAGTGTCAACACTTGTTTTCGTAACAAAGTAAATAAGAACATTACATGAACCACATTGTACCTGCTATAGCCAGTGCCAACAAGACCGTTCGTCTAATACCAGATATCATGAGGCCGATTGAAGTACAACAGGCACAGGAGAAATTGAGTCACTATTTATATTATCACATTACCCGAACAACAACAACTGTTATGTTGTGAACTAGATTAAGTTGGTGAAGGGTAATTTTATATGAGTCCTTAGGGTAAAGATTATATTTTATATGAGTCCTTAGGGTAAAGATTATATTTTATTTGAGTCCTTGGGGTAAAGATTATATTTTATATGAGTCCTTAGGGTAAAGATCATATTTTATATGAGTCCTTAGGGTAAGGATTATATTTTATTTGAGTCCTTAGGGTAAGGATTATATTTTATATGAGTCCTTAGGGTAAATATTATATTTTATATGAGTCCTTAGGGTAAAGATTATATTTTATATGAGTCCTTAGGGTAAAGGTTATATTTTATATGAGTCCTTAGGGTAAAGGTTATATTTTATATGA
>NW_013673781.1:24999-25834 GCF_000517525.1 Limulus polyphemus
AGACATGATGTCATCAGGAATAGTTTTGATGGACTTGGATATCTGCTGGAAGGTAAGACTGACATCATTGCAGGAGAGACATGATGTCATCAGGAATGGTTTTGATGGACTTGGATATCTGCTGGAAGGTAAGACTGACATCATTGCAGGAGAGACATGATGTCATCAGGAATGGTTTTGATGGACTTGGATATCTGCTGGAAGGTAAGACTGACATCAAGATAGGATGTTTGATGAAGGTAGATATAGTGTTGCATCTGGAGAAAGCATGAAGGAGATGAACTCTTCGTGGAACTCAGATTGAACGTTATATGATAAACCGGGTGTGTTGCTAGTTGACAAAAAAATCCAGTTACGTACAACACGTAGATTACAGTTATATTAGACTGAATGATTGTAGAGATAGTATTGCTCTAGGCTGCTTGCTGATCTGTTCTGTAATTGTTACATGGTCGTTTAGAGTCATATTTTCAGTTTCTATATTCAAATGTTTATGGTAAAAACCTATTTTCTGTGTCAAATAAAGCTTGTGGTTAATAAGAATGCGTGTGAAGTGTATTTCTGTCATCCAAACTTTCCATTTTAATTGGGATCAAATTGTAAAGACTTGTTTATTATTAACACATGTAATTCTTCTCTTTATGATGTATATCCGGTAGAAGAACACCTGTAATTCTTCTGATTATGATGTATATCCGTAGAAAACACCTGTAATTCTTCTGTTTATGATGTATATGTTCTTCTACCGAAAATTACAGGTGTTCTTCTACCGGATATACATCATAAACAGAAGAATTACAGGACATCATAAACAGAAGTATTTCGGTAGAAGAAC
>NW_013673781.1:26834-28508 GCF_000517525.1 Limulus polyphemus
TTTCTGTTTATGATGTATATACACTAGACGAATAACTCTTTTTTTTTTAACCTGTAATTCTAGATACACACAATACTGGAAACATGTTGCCACAGACGTTTATCCCGGGTTTCCATAGTGAAGTTGATGTTCGAAAGATGACGTACAAGTCCTTAGGTACCACGGGGATGTTAGTATCATATCTCAGCCTAGGTGAGTTTATACTGACACAAGTTAAATTAACCCTCATCACGTAACAGTATATTAAATGTGTTGGTGAATACAAAAACAGTGTTAAACGTTTGCTGAGGAAATACTCTTGATGAATCAGTTGATAAGATGTTTCATTGATTGCACTCTATAATTCAATTAAACTTCAGCATTATTCGGCGTAAGGTATAACCCTAATGATAAGGATAATTTCTTTGGCAAGTTACTTTACGACACCTGTAACTTCTGGACTAACTTTATACGTGTCAGAATATATCATAATGATATAGGAATCATGTGATATGTTACAGCGAATGTTTGACCGCTGTAAAAAACACCAGTAAACAAACAGGAATACCCTGATTGGTGTATTTCATAATTTCTATAACTACTTTTATCTGCGGTAATCGGAGTAGTTCATGTGTAAGTCGTAAGAAGTTTCGGTTTCTACCTCTTTGCGGTAACCTGTGAAGACATGTGATGGTGAAGTATTAATGTCGTGTTTAATAGTTTGGAAAATATCTCTCTGATGGTGCCACCTGTACATCTACTGGTCACTTTAAGACGACATTCCCACTATATTTCTAGAACAGCTTATATATTATTACATACCAAAAAATAATACACAACATGTGGTGGTTGATTTACCTGTATAGTCTGTATAGTAATGGATAAGAGCAAGGATCTTGTACTTTCAAAGGGGTATGATAGATGGTGCCCTTCTAACAGAACTGTTATTTATGAAACGCCGTTTCTTTAATAGCCAGTTCAAAGTCATCTTTCTTCACGATCTATAAACAGCACTAGTTGAAAGGGGTTGAATTTGTCATTAGGAAAACTGTGGTCTTCAATACAAAGACAAGATAATTGGATCATGTTCCAGTTGACCGATTTTTTCAACAGAGGGCAGGATTCAACTATCTTCAACCGTACTATGTGAAGAACATTATAAAAACTCATATTATCAGATGCAAAAAGATTTCAGTGCTGCTTTGGACACAAACTGTCAACAATGAATGACTGGAAACATATAACGTGGTCATTTCACCCTTATCTGTACAGACGGTTGAGTAAAAATATAGAGAACATCACAAAATTTGATTGGCACTGTTTGTCTTCATCTATAACAACAGAAACTGTCATAGGAGTTTTTGTATATTTTGTTACTCACTTATTGCAGGTCTGAAATAAACATTGTTGGGACCGGTAGTAAGTTTGATTTGTTTGTTTTGTTACTCACTTATTGCAGGTCTGAGATAAACATTGTTGGGACCGGTAGTAAGTTAGATTTGTTTGTTTTGTTACTCA
This sequence comes from Limulus polyphemus, assembly GCF_000517525.1. Lineage (NCBI taxonomy): Eukaryota > Metazoa > Arthropoda > Merostomata > Xiphosura > Limulidae > Limulus > Limulus polyphemus. Next base: position 28,332 of record NW_013673781.1, read on the forward strand.
CTTATTGCAGGTCTGAGATAAACATTGTTGGGACCGGTAGTAAGTTTGATTTGTTTGTTTTGTTACTCACTTATTGCAGGTCTGAGATAAACATTGTTGGGACCGGTAGTAAGTTTGATTTGATTGTTTTGTACTCACTTATTGCAGGTCTGAGATAAACATTGTTGGGACCGGTAA
>NW_013673781.1:28554-29438 GCF_000517525.1 Limulus polyphemus
TTTGTTTGTTTTGTACTCACTTATTGCAGGTCTGAGATAAACATTGTTGGGACCGGTAATAAGTTTGATCTGTACTCACTTATTGCAGCTACACGAGGGCTATCTGCGCTAGCCGTCCCTAATTTAGCAGTGTAAGACTAGAGGGAAGGCAGCTAGTCATCATCACCCACCGCCAACTCTTCCGCTTAGGAGTAACTGCGATTAATCAAATTCGACATGTGGATTCGAAACAACGAGATTTCCGTTTTTATTGTTTCTTTGTTTTTCACTTTAAACTTCATTATTCGTGTCATAAAAGCCCTAAAAACGTGTTTTCGCTGTGTATTAATCCTGTGTATTATAATAAGTTATAAGTATATTTATGTAAAAATTTTATCACCTATTTACCGCTTTTGTATACACATATATACATACATATGTATAATTAGAGTAACTTTTTTTCGTGTGCTTAATAAAATTACAAGTTTTCCTGAGAATTGAGGTTAAACATGATATCAGGCTTGGCATGACCTGGTTGTTAGGGTGGTCGACTCGCAATCTGTGTGTCGAGGTTTCAAATCCTGTCATCGAACATGCTCGCCTTTTTAGCCGTAGGAGCGTTATAATGTGATAGTCAATCCCGCTATTCGTTGGTAAAGATTAACTCAAGAGTTGGCGGTGGGTGATGCTGACTTTCCTCTAGTTTATCACTTCTAAATTAGGGTGACTGGCACAGCTAGTCCTCGAGCAGCTTTGCGTAAAATTCAACAAACAAATATAGTATTGAAAAAGTTAATGTTTCAAGAAATGCATACACAGCTCCTCTCTATCAATATACACAGCATGGTCACAAGTAAATAGACACCTAATTTTTCGTCATTTAACTGATTTATGCTAACTAATTT
>NW_013673781.1:30402-33393 GCF_000517525.1 Limulus polyphemus
AAATTAGTTAGCATAAATCAGTTAAATGACGAAAAATTAGGTGTCTATCTACTTGTGACCACTCAGTGTATATCTTGTTGTGCTTTAAAATACCCACAATCCATTTTTATGGTATTTAGAATTACAAGAACGTTGTGGCATTAAGGCATTTTTTTTTTACGTGCACAAAGGGACATTCCAGTTAGGACTTGTATACCAAACTTCACGTGAGGAAGACGGAATCAAGACAGTCAGAGAGGCTGTACGAAGAGGTTTAAACTATATTGACACGTCTCCCTGGTATGGATTTGGAACAGCTGAGATAGTCCTTGGAAAGGTGAGTCAGTAATGTTCAGTGACGCATGTTATTCTGTTGGCAAGGTGAGTCAGTAAGGTTCAGTGATGTATGTTATTCTGTTGGCAAGGTGAGTCAGTAAGGTTCAGTGATGTATGTTATTCTGTTGGCAAGGTGAGTCAGTAAGGTTCAGTGATGCATGTTATTCTGTTTACGAAATGGACGATTATGTTCTTGATAAGGTGTGTTCTTGTTTTACTATTGACGTATATTTGTAAAAAGATGATATAATAATGTACAATGTTCTGTTTCATTTTGTTAATAAATGATCACTATTTTCTCAAGCTACAAATCCCTATTTTTTACTCCACTGACATTTATTTTATAAGTACTGTAGACGTGGGGTCAAAAGATGGATTTGTAGCTTGAGAAAATAATGTAGACGCTAATTCCAGCCTAGTTTGTTTACTTTTTTTTAGAGTCCCTAATTGTAGGCTTAAAAATATAATCTTTGCATTTTGATTCAACTTGTTTCTGTACTTTTTTGATCATCCTTATTCCTATTTTTGAATTAACAGTTTTTTTTTAATTATCTTGTCAAACTTTGCTTTAAACGTGATTATAGTTTTCTGTTTTCGAAGTTCCCGTTTTATAAATATTTAAAAAAGTAATCCCCCAAATGATGTAGTTTTAAATTTTATTAAACTATTTCTCAACAAAAGTTGTTTTATGGGTTTGTTAATATGAATGTTACAAGTTACAGACATTAATAAAGTTCTTACATCATACAGGCATTAAAAGGAATTCCAAGACAGGCCTACTACTTAGGTACCAAAGTTGGGAGATATCATCCAGAATATCCCAAAATGTTTGATTTTTCTGCCGAAAGAACCATACAAAGTGTTGAAGAAAGCCTTGAAAAACTAGGAGTAGATTACGTAGATGTTATCCAGGTAAGTGGAGAGCAGGTCAAGAGTCACACGGAACTCTAAGATAGCCAAGTAAAGTATAAGTTAATGGAAAAGTTCAAAGTTCAAGAAGGTGGTATTATAGTAATGGTAATTAAACAGGTGATATGGTTCGGTTCTGTGGTAACTTGTCTTTTTACCACAGAATGAATGAATAATGTTTGTTCGTTATTATAGTATTAAGCACAAAGCTACACATTGGGTTGTCTGTGCTGTGCTCATCGCGAGTATCGAAACGCTTATTTTTGCACATTTTAAGTTATTGGACTTACAGCTGAGCCACTGGGAGCCAGGAATAGTTTGTTTGTTTGTAGTTAAGCACAAAGCTACACAATGAGCTATCTGTGCTCTGCTCACCGTCGGTATCGAAGCCCGGTTTCTAGCAGTGTAAGTCTGCAGACATACTGCTGTGCCACTGGGGGGGGGGGGCGAGACAGGAATAAATATACTGACCAATGCATGGTAACTAGAAGCTGTAAAGAAATCATTTTGAATGTCTATATATCATGAGAAATACTTGCGGTACTGACTATTAAAACAGCAGCACTATCTCTACACATTTACCCATTTTTAGGCAAATGTTTAAAAACGATATGACAAATTATGTTACTTTTTTCTTAAATTACAAAATTTTCCTTATTACTAATGAGCCCTTGTGGTTTTAGGTATATATATATAAGATGTGGTTAATTGTATTGAAACTTTTAATCATGGCCCGGCATGGTCAGGAGGTTAGGGCGCTCGACTCGCAATCTGAGGGTCGCTGGTTCGATTCCCCGTCACACCAAACACACTCGCCCTTTTAGCCGTGGAGGGCGTTATAATATGACGGTCAATCCCACTATTCGTTGGTAAAGAGTAGCCCAAGAGTTGGCGGTGGGTGGTGATGACTAGCTGCCTTCCCTCTAGTCTTACACTGCTAAATGAGGGAAGGCTAGCGCAGATAGCCCTCGTGTAGCTTTGCGCGAAATTCAAAACCGAAATTTTAATCATATTTAAAAAAACAGCTGTCGATTTAAAAATATCTAGTAATATTCCACGTGGGAAAGTTAAGACCTTCTTGTGGAATGTTTTAGTGAGAAACTCCCCCTTGTGACAAGTGAAGCAAGGTAACCCAAACTTTATCAACTCTTTTAAGCATCTTTGAAATATTGTCCAAAAAGTTACAGTGTTTTGTATTCCCTGGTGGCAAACATTGTAACTAAAAATCTTACTTGTAAGACATTTGACTTCAAAACAGCTTTCTTGAGCTTGTACTCAGACAGATCTATACAGATTATCTCGTGGAAGGTACTGGAACAATGCAGTTTAAAAAATCATTACCCCAGTCATTAAATTAATCATATATGCAAAATGTACGTAATATATATTCTTTTTGCTTAAGGCAGTAGGTTAATGACATTTCCATTATCAGCAATAAACTTAAGGATTTATAGCACTGAGATTCATGATTCGATCCCCATTGTAGAATTATCCTATAACATTTTTCAGTTCTCCGTTCCTCTATAGACTTTCAAATTATCCTATAACATTTTTCAGTTCTCCATACATATAGTTTAGATTATTTTTATCATATGTCGATTCTTTTCTTGGCTCCTTTCCAACACTTGTTTGTTAATAGTTCCTAGATTAAAAAAAAATTATCTTATAACATTTTTCAGTTCTCCCGTTCCTCTATAGACTTTCGGTGTATAGTAATTGTAATTGTTAAACTCTGTGTATGTGTATAGTAATTGTAATTGTTAAACT
>NW_013673782.1:0-3325 GCF_000517525.1 Limulus polyphemus
CCCCAGTTCTGTAAGCTGTATCGGTTACAGAGACCTATAAGTTGAACATGTTCCCCAGTTCTGTAAGCTGTATCGGTTACAGAGACCTATAAGTTGTACATGTTTCCCAGTTCTGTAAGCTGTATCGGTTACAGAAACCTATAAGTTGTACATGTTTCCCAGTTCTGTAAGCTGTATCGGTTACAGAGACCTGTAAGTTGTACATGTTTCCCAGTTCTGTAAGCTGTATCGGATACAACAGACCTATAAATTGTACATGTTTCCCAGTTCTGTAAGCATATAGACGGCTTTTGACTGCCCTTTGTATTCATGGATTATCAGTTTTTACAAGATGCTAAAATGTGTACGACTTGTTGCAGATTTCTTTTGGAATTATCCTGGTGTCCCAAGTTGATCCATATTGATTTGTTTTACAATGCTATTAAGTACAAACAGTATTTGAAATTCTAAATGTCGATCTGTAAACATCTTTATGATTTGAATATTTCCCATCAGAGGGAGCTGTTACATACCTTTTCTAAAAAGGATCGGCTTTCGGTTATATTATACTTACGAAGCGTCAAGCAATGTCAAAATGTACTTCTGATACATTCCGTTCCACCGTGATTTTATAGCGGCTTTGGTTGTCACGTGACTTGGTTACTTGCATATTATAGTATGAAGTACTCAATCTTGAGTTCATGAAACCCCTTTCTATCTTGATCTGCCAAACAATGTCGGGAGGGGGGGGGGGTTGGTCTATAAAAACATATCCTGAAATCAAAACCCTAAACCAACAACGACAAGAAATCGATAAGTACCGATATTAAAACGAAATCAACTCAGTATTAAAACAAACAGCCCAGTAAATACGTAACATAAAGACAGAGTCGCGGTGGTCTGTTGAATATTTTATATTTTCCTCTTCAGGATCGGACTAAAACTTCTGACAATGCAAGTGTTCATGGGCTCCATCCCTTTTTCCTGATTCTGCCGATAGGTTTCATCGTATCAAATCAATATTGGATTTAATAAGATATCCCAGATAAAGACATACCTAGAAATTTAAACATCACGAGCGGATCTCGTGTGTTATTTCCGAAAATTTCTGTTCCAAGTTTTCAACCACAATTAGTAACTTGTAAAGCGTCCTCTATTGGAGAGAAACGTTAAATGTTTAGATTCTGTAATGAAGATCAAAACTGTCATACGTTCACTAATAACCAAGTAAATCTCCTTGACCTGGTATTAATAAACGTGAGACGTAAAAGAAGGAAAAAAAAATCATGGGATCGATATTTCAGTGCGATAATAATATATAAAACGTAAATGTTTCTTTAGGTACTAAATAAACACCCGTCTGTAAAGTCTCTTCCTTACAAGCATGGAGCAATCTATCGGAATGACAACTCGAACAAGATTACCTCATTTTAATCTTCTTTTGAAAGTAAATAAATATGTAGTTCAAAAACACATACGATGTGTCATAGAGTTACATGTAGTTCAAAAACACATACGATATGTCATAGAATTACATGTAGTTCAAAAACACATACGATATGTCATAGAATTACATGTAGTTCAAAAACACATACGATATGTCATAGAATTAGATGTAGTTCAAAAACACATACGATGTGTCATAGAATTACATGTAGTTCAAAAACACATACGATATGTCATAGAATTACATGTAGTTCAAAAACACATACGATATGTCATAGAATTACATGTAGTTCAAAAACACATACAATATGTCATAGAATTACATGTAGTTCAAAAACACATACGATATGTCATAGAATTACATGTAGTTCAAAAACACATACGATATGTAAAATATTTCCTGTATTTCAAACATAGGTCTATCGTAGGAGAAACTTACTGGTGTTAAGGTAAAGTTCTGGTGTAGAAAGAAACTTACTGGTGTTAAGGTATCGTTCTGGTGTAGAAGAAACTTACTGGTGTTAAGGTATAGTTCTGGTGTAGAAGAAACTTACTGGTGTTAAGGTATAGTTCTGGTGTAGAAGAAACTTACTGGTGTTAAGGTATAGTTCTGGTGTAGAAGAAACTTACTGGTGTTAAGGTATAGTTCTGGTGTAGAAGAAACTTACTGGTGTTAAGGTATCGTTCTGGTGTAGGAGAAACTTACTGGTGTTAAGGTATAGTTCTGGTGTAGGAGAAACTTACTGGTGTTAAGGTATCGTCTGGTGTAGGAGAAACTTACTGGTGTTAAGGTATCGTTCTGGTGTAGGAGAAACTTACTGGTGTTAAGGTATCGTTCTGGTGTAGAAGAAACTTACTGGTGTTAAGGTATATTTCTGGTGTAGGAGAAACTTACTGGTGTTGAGATATATTTCTGGTGTAGAAGAAACTTACTGGTGATCAGAGGTAGTTCTCGTATGAGAAGTATTTACTAAAGAACAATATCTGTTAGAAGGATGCGAGCGTATTTTATAAACACATTAAAGAAACTTAGTTGTTAATGCTGAACCACATTCGTGAATATGTTATCTTAGTTACAAACAATTGGGTTTTAATGGCTAATGGATTTCATAGCAATGATTTTTGGTTTCATACATTTGTATAGTGAAGTCCGGAAAGTTATTTTATCGATAAATTCCGAACTTCTAGATAAGGCTGCTCCAACTCGATGTATCCTCTTTAGATCAATACATGTACTATACATATCATATTCACACTTTCTGCAGTTCTTTGATCAAGCTATATACACTAGCTGTTCCGAATTGTGAAGTGATAGATTGGAAGAATCTCCCTCAGCAACTTTTGGGCTACTCTTTACCATGATGACATGATCCAAGTGTCTCACATCTACTGTCATCATGAGAGACGAACATCCAAGTAAAGTCTCACATCTACTGTCATCATGAGAGACGAACATCCAAGTAAAATCTCACATCTACTGTCATCATGAGAGACGAACATCCAAGTAAAGTCTCAGTTCGTCTCTCATGATGACAGTAGATGTGAGACTTTACTTGGATGTTCGTCTCTCATGATGACAGTAGATGTGAGACTTTACTTGGATGTTCGTCTCTCATGATGACAGTAGATGTTGAGACTTTACTTGGATGTTCGTCTCTCATGATGACAGTAGATGTGAGATTTTACTTGGATGTTCGTCTCTCATGATGACAGTAGATGTGAGACTTTACTTGGATGTTCGTCTCTCATGATGACAGTAGATGTGAGACACTTGGATGTTCGTCTCTCATGATGACAGTAGATGTGAGACTTTACTTGGATGTTCGTCTCTCACGATGACAGTAGATGTGAGACTTTACTTGGATGTTCGTCTCTCATGATGACAGTAGATGTGAGACTT
>NW_013673782.1:4202-7880 GCF_000517525.1 Limulus polyphemus
GTTACTTGGATGTTCGTCTCCCATAATGACAGTAGACGTGAGACTTGGATGTTCGTCTCCCATAATGACAGTAGACGTGAGACTTGGATGTTCGTCTCTCATGATGACAGTAGATGTGAGACTTTACTTGGATGTTCGTCTCTCATGATGACAGAATTTAGAACAATGAACTATGTTTGTTTAATCGGGTGCTTAGTTTGCTATTGTTCAACTATGTATCTCATTATGCTATTGATCTATATTCGCAAACAGAGAAAGTCTGTATTCCACCATCTTTCGAAAACCAGGGGAAGAAAAAACAAAAATATGGAAACCTTAGTCAATAATTAAAAACAACAACTGAACAGTAGACATAATAAAATAACTAGGTCCTTTCTAAAATTAATTAAACCTAAATAACATATGAAAAAGATAATCATGTTTTTGTTAGATTACTGGATTAAAACATTAATTTCTCTGGGGAAATTTCCTCGAATATAACAACGAATGGCTTCAGTTTCAAAGAAAACGGTGGATTGTCTTTTATGTTAATCACAGCACATTACTTCAAAAACAGTTCATGTTAATCACGGCACATTACTTCAAAAATAGTTCATGTTAATCACAGCACATTACTTCAAAAACAGTTCATGTTAATCACAGCACATTACTTCAAAAACAGTTCATGTTAATCACGGCACATTACTTTAAAAACAGTTCATGTTAATCACAGCACATTACTTCAAAAACAGTTCATGTTAATCACAGCACATTACTTCAAAAATAGTTCATGTTAATCACGGCACATTACTTCAAAAACAGTTCATGTTAATCACAACACATTACTTCAAAAACAGTTCATGTTAATCACAGCACATTACTTCAAAAACTAGTTCATGTTAATCACAACACATTACTTCAGAAATAGTTCATGTTAATCACAGCACATTACTTCAAAAATAGGTCATGTTAATCACAACACGTTACTTCAGAAATAGTTCATGTTAATCACGGCACTTTACTTCAAAAATTAGTTCATGTTAATCACAGCACATTACTTCTAAAATAGTTCATGTTAATCACACCACATTACTTCTAAAATAGTTCATGTTAATCACTATATGATAATATACAACACTCATACAATTATAGAAGTAATACATATATATATATTAACGTATATGATAATATACAACACTCATACAATTATAGAAGTAATACATATATATATTAACGTATATGATAATATACAACACTCATACAATTATAGAAGTAATACATATATATATATTAACGTATATGATAATATACAACACTCATACAATTATAGAAGTAGTACATATATATATTAACGTATATGATAATATACAACACTCATATAACAATAGATGTAATATGTATATATATATATTAACATATATGATAGCATACACCGTTCATATATATATATATATATATGTTGGATTATGTTAATCAATTTGTCACAGAAAATAAAACTCTCGCTGTTTTGGTTATTGTCACCAATTGTTTCAACCTAGATTTCAATACAAAATCCAAATAAACCGGAGAGATATTGTTTATAAAAAAATCTCATAGTGTTATTAGTTGAGTGTTTTGGGTTCTGAGAAGGTCATTATTGAAGGTCATTATTGAAAACACTCATATTCTAAAAACAATAATACTTATATTAACGTCTTTCGTGAAAAACTGGACTAAGTTTTACTGAAATTCCTGAGTTTCAAAATCAAAACTTGTAACATCCATTATAAGTTGTTGTTGTTGTTTTGTTATACATTCAGAATCTTCTGTTTGAACACTGCCCTTTGTTATTGATTTTGATATTATATCTAAAATGACCCTTTTCTGTCGATAGCAGAGAATCGAGAATACCTATTTAAAAAGTTTGTCTATGTAAAAGTTTAGTCCCCTGTGTATAGTAGACACGCAATCCAGTTTGTCTATGTAAAAGTTTAGTCCCTTGTGTATAGTAGACACGCAATCCAGTTTGTCTATGTAAAAGTTTAGTCCCCTGTGTATAGTAGACACGCAATCCAGTTTGTCTATGTAAAAGTTTAGTCCCCTGTGTATAGTAGACACACAATCCAGTTTGTCTATGTAAAAGTTTAGTCCCCTGTGTATAGTAGACACACAATCCAGTTTGTCTATGTAAAAGTTTAGTCCCCTGTGTATAGTAGACACACAATCCAGTTTGTCTATGTAAAAGTTTAGTCCCCTGTGTATAGTAGACACACAATCCAAAGTTCTATTAAGTTTGCTTTAGGATATGAATCATGTATGTATAAACTGGTTCCATGACAGTTCATGTTTGGTTTGTACAACCATGTATAAAGTTGTTCCATGACTGTTCGTGTTTGGTTTGATGAACCATGTATGAACTGGTTCCATGACAGTTCGTGTTTGGTTTGATGAATCATGTATATATAAACTATTTCCATGACAGTTCGTGTTTGATTTGATGAACCATGTATAAACTTATTCCATGTCAGTTCGTGTTTGGTTTGATGAACCATGTATAAAGTTGTTCCATGTCAGTTCGTGTTTGGTTTGATGAACCATGTATGAACTTATTCCATGTCAGTTCGTGTTTGGTTTGATGAACCATGTATAAAGTTGTTCCATGTCAGTTCGTGTTTGGTTTGATGAATCATGTATGTATAAACTTGTTCCATGAAAGTTCGTGTTTGGTTTGTAGAACCATGTATGAAGTTGTTCCATGTCAGTTCGTGTTTGGTTTGATGAATCATGTACGTATAAACTTGTTCCATGTCAGTTCGTGTTTGGTTTGTAGAACCATGTATGAAGTTGTTCCATGTCAGTTCGTGTTTGGTTTGATGAACCATGTATGAACTTATTCCATGTCAGTTCGTGTTTAGTTTGATGAACCATGTATGTATAAACTGGTTCCATGGCAGTTCGTGTTTGGTTTGATGAATCATGTATGTATAAACTTGTTCCATGTCAGTTCGTGTTTGGTTTGATGAACCATGTATAAACTTGTTCCATGACTGTTCGTGTTTGGTTTATATGAATCATTTATAACGCCAATATGTATAGTTTTGTTTGGATAGATAAATATTTCATTAACAAGAACTGTAGAAGTTTGCATTTATTTCAGAAATATATTAAACAAGCTTGGATTTTCTTAATTTTAATTGTGTTGATAAATTTAAACTATGTACATAAATGTATCCAACTTAAAAAGACATAAATTAATTTGTTTTGGAAACAGTTTTCATGGAAATGATGTTAAAAAATTTTCAGACAACCCACAATCTGTTCTTTGTATCCCACGGTTTTAAAATTGTCCTTAAATATCAATTTAAATATCAATTACTTTTGTTAATAAGATCTGTTTAGACAAGTTTGTACTAAATAGTCCAAATATTTCTTGAATTCTTAAACCTAAACATTTTGAAATATTTTATTTAAACTATCCCGGTAAAATTATCAAGATTAACTGTCTACTAGCCCCCTCTAGCCCCCCAAGAAGACGAAGTAACAAAGTACCCCCCGTCCCCAAGAAGACGAAGTAACAAAGTACCCCCAGTACCCCCCAAGAAGACGAAGTAACATAGTACCCCAACCCCCAAGAAGACGAAGTAACATAGTACCCCAACCCCCCAAGAAGACGGAGTAACAAAGTACCCCCAACCCCCAAGAAGACGGAGTAACAAAGTA
>NW_013673782.1:8740-9704 GCF_000517525.1 Limulus polyphemus
CTAGTGTTTTATAGTTTAATATCCACCTAATGATTGTGTAAACGTTTTGAATCCATTAATGTCTACATAGTATTGTCTGTTTAATGACTATATAAAGATTTCTGTAGTTTTAATATCCACCTAGTGTTTTATAGTTTAATATCCACCTAATGATTGTGTAAACGTTTTGAATCCATTAATGTCTACATAGTATTGTCTGTTTAATGACTATATAAAGATTTCTGTAGTTTTAATATCCACCTAGTGTTTTATAGTTTAATATCCACCTAATGATTGTGTAAACGTTTTGAATCCATTAATGTCTACATAGTATTGTCTGTTTAATGACTATATAAAGATTTCTGTAGTTTTAATATCCACCTAGTGTTTTATAATTTTAATATCCACCTAGTGTTTTATAGTTTAATATCCACCTAGTGATTGTGTAAACGTTTTGAATTCATTAATGTCTACAGAGTATTGTATGTTTAATGACTATATAAAGATTTTTGTAGTTTGATATCCACCTAGTGTTTTATAGTTTAATATCCACCTAGTGACTGTGTAAAAGTTTTGAATTCATTAATGTCTACATAGTATTGTATGTTTAATGACTATATAAAGATTTCTGTAGTTTTAATATCCACCTAGTGTTTTATAGTTTTAATATCCACCTAGTGTTTTATAGTTTAATATCCACCTAGTGATTGTGTAAACGTTTTGAATTCATTAATGTCTACAGAGTATTGTCTGTTTAATGACTATATAAAGATTTCTGTACTTTTAATATCCACCTAGTGTTTTATAATTTTATATCCACCTAGTGTTTTATAGTTTTAATATCCACCTAGTGACTGTGTAAAAGTTTTGAATTCATTAATGTCTACAGAGTATTGTATGTTTAATGACTATATAAAGATTTCTGTAGTTTTAATATCCACCTAGTGTTTTGTAGTTTGATATCCACCTAGTGTTTTATAGTTTT
>NW_013673782.1:10296-20048 GCF_000517525.1 Limulus polyphemus
GATATCCACCTAGTGTTTTATAGTTTTAATATCCACCTAGTGTTTTGTAGTTTGATATCCACCTAGTGTTTTATAGTTTTAATATCCACCTAGTGACTGTGTAAAAGTTTTGAATTCATTAATGTCTACAGAGTATTGTATGTTTAATGACTATATAAAGATTTCTGGGTGGATATTAAAACTATAGTGTTTTGTAGTTTGATATCCACCTAGTGTTTTATAGTTTTAATATCCACCTAGTGACTGTGTAAAAGTTTTACATTAATTCGTCTACCTTTAACAGCGACTTTTGATAATGTAAAACCTTTCATGGTCATAATTTTAATCGCGGGATGAGAAAAAACTATCGTTCGATCTCATTGGCCGTAAATTAAATATCGTTAATGTTAATATAAATATATAATTTTAAAACTCGCGTAATATTAAACTTTTGCACGAGGTGATTTTCCTCCGAGACAAGGTAAACAAGGAGTAACTTGGTGCTGTCCAGCTTCTCTCCTACCTTATTAGTAAATTAAATTTTTCTAATACTTCACCAGCTCAATAATCTCTTCTCCGAGCATCGTCTTCGTTTTCTAATTAAACTAGAAAGTTTAGAAACGTGCTCAATCCATCACAAGTCCAAGATATGAGATTGTGGATTAACTCTGCTTTCAGACACGCAACAATTGTTAGCTTCCAGCAATGAAAACTTTACTAATAACAAAGTGAAATGAACGTTTTAATTTCTGTAAAGTTTTTTATTGTACAAAGTACAGTATTATCACATCTTCCTGCTTTTTGTGGTCTACTGAGATAATTAACTCTACGTTTTTCTCCAAGAACACGGATTTTATTCTCCGTATTTTCAAAGTAGGACGATACTGTTTTATATATTTCTAGCGCCATCTAGAAAAGTACTAAAATATATAGCGATTCATTTTGAACCCTTTTCATGATTTTATTACCGATAAATAATGATTCTTCATAAGTTGCTCAATTTAAATGTTTTGTGATTTTTCTAACGATAAATAATGGTCCTTACATTATTCACTTTAAACACTTTTTATGATTTTATTATTAATAATTAATAATACTTAGATTGTTCAAATTGAATTATTTTTATGATTTTACTGACGATATATAATGGTAATGATACTAAGCCTTTTTAACATTCAGAAAGAATTTATGTTCAGTATTTAACACAGTAAAAGGTAGAATTAAGAGAGATGACAGTTATTTTTAGGATTTTACTGACGATAAATAATGGTAATGATACTAAGCCTTTTTAACAATCAGAAATAATTTATGTTCAGTATTTAACACAGTAAATGGTAAAATTACGAGAGATGACATTAATTATTATTGTACTTATGTAATGAATGGCCAAAATGTTAAAAGAGAAACTAAATCGATAACTAGCTCGAGTTTTCTTGAATTTATTGAACAATTACGAAATCACTAATCACGATACAAAGATTAAAATAAAAATAACTTTGTCATTAGAACAATAGAGAGCGCTACGTACCACAATACAGTTTTACACCAATCCTATAAACCGTTTTAGTGAAGCCAGGAGAATGAAAATCATCCTGAATTACTTCCGCTGACTTTTACTGTAAACGTCACATCCTTTTACGAAAGGGATAGACTATAAGACGGAGGCTACAAGAGGGAGGTTAGGGTTATATCACTGTCATTTAAAACCAGTAATACAACAGAGCAGTTAGGGTTATACCAGTACTACACCAGAGAGGTTAGGGTTATACCACTGACATTTAAAACCAGTAATACAACAGAGCAGTTAGGGTTATACCACTGTCATTTAAAACCAGTACTACACCAGAGAGGTTAGGGTTATACCACTGTCATTTAAAACCAGTACTACACCAGGGAGGTTAGGGTTATATCACTGTCGTTTAAAACCAGTACTACACCAGAGAGGTTAGGGTTATACCACTGTCATTTAAAACCAGTAATACAACAGAGAGGTTAGGGTTATATCACTGTCGTTTAAAACCAGTAATACAACAGAGCAGTTAGGGTTATATCACTGTCGTTTAAAACCAGTACTACACCAGAGAGGTTAGGGTTATACCACTGTCATTTGAAACCAGTACTACAACAGGGGGTTAGGGTTATACCACTGTCATTTAAAACCAGCACTACTACAGGGGGTTTGGGGTAATACAATTGTCATTTGAAACCAGTACTACAACAGGGGGTTAGGGTTATACCACTGTCATTTAAAACCAGTACTACAACAGGGGAGTTAGGGTTATACCATTGTCATTTGAAACCAATACTGCAACAGGAGGGTTAGGGATATACAACTGTCATTTGAAACCAATACTGCAACAGGAGGGGTTAGGGTTATACCACTGCCATTTTAAACTAGTACTGCAACAGGAGGGTTAGTGATTTAGCATTGTGAGTTGAAACCAGTACTACAACAGGAGAGTTAGGGATATGCCACTGTGATTTGAAACTAATACTGTAACAGGAGGGCTAGGAATATATCATTATGAGTTGAAACCAGTACTACAACAGAAGGGGTAGGGATATACCACAGTGAGTTGAAACCAGTACTACAACAGGAGAGTTAGGGATATACAACTATTATTTGAAACCAATACTGCAACAGGAGGGTTAGGGATATACAACTATCATTTGAAACCAATACTGCAACAGGAGGGTTGGGGATATACAACTGTGATTTAAAACTAGTACTGCAACAGAAGGGTTAGGGATATACCATTGCGATTTGAAACCAGTACTGCAACAGGAGGGTTAGGGATATAATATACCACAGTGAGTTGAAACCAGTACTACAACAGGAGGGTTAAGAATATAATATACCACTGTGAATTAAAACCTATACTATAACAGGAGGGTTAGGGATATAATATACCACAGTGAGTTGAAACCAGTACTACAAAAAGAGAGTTAGGGATATACCATTGTGATTTGAAACCAATACTACAACAGGAGGGTTAGAGTAGGTTTCCCAACAAATAGTAAACAAAAAAAATAACCTTTCTTAAGAGTTTTTGTGTTTCAAGATTTTTTTTCCAGGATATTTATCTGTATAATATCTTCTACAAACTGATATAGGACGTAGATCAATTAACAAAATTATGGAACTGTCCGCTTGACCTCTGTGCATGTGACTCTAACTGCCAAAAGTCCGGCAACGTTAAGAGTAGTAATTCAATGTTGTGGTCCCGCGCAGCCAGTACAGCGGTGGCGAGCCCACTACTAAGACTTTTGAATAGAAAAGTGATAGTTTGGTAACCATAAACAAACACAAAAGTGTTTTACATTCCCAACTGACTTGATGAGCTCTGCAATTAAACTAAAGGCCTCGTCGACAGTGGAGTGTGGCGCACAAGGTGTGCATTATGAATTTTTGTTATATTCTTATTACTGGAAACGTATAGTGTAGGATCATGAAAGAAAGAAATGTGTGAAAAATATGTATGGTGCGTGTCGTGGTGTAAAGTTAAAGTAACTGGTGCGATGTAGTTATATGTCATACAATTTATATCCTGCAAAAAAAAAAAAAACAGCGTCTAGTTTACATGGTTATCGTTAGGCCTCACTCTAAGTTAATGATGGTAAGCATGACGAATATAGTATAATAACTTACAGATTGGTTTTACTACTATAACTACTAATGTTATTTTCTATTATAACTCCCAGGTGGCACTGTTCAAAATACTTCAGAATATTTATTTCTCTATAAGAAAGTCTGAAGGTTTATAATAAAAACCCTGTAGTTCATTGTAGTTTTGTGCTTACAACAAACAAACCATGTTCATAAAAATGTTTGAAATAAAGTTAAACATAAAAATATTATTTAATAGAAATCTGTAGGGCTAATACCTTGTGTTGTATGTAAGTTATATTCCATTACTATTTTTAAAATCAATATTACGTAAATTATTAACTATATATACTGTTTTCCATTAATTTAAAGTATGTACATTTGTACGAGTTTATTTTGTATTTTTCGCATAGAATATTAATTTAGGCTAGTCGAACCTTATGAGATATTATTGGGATTATGGTCAACAACATCAAAAACAGAGAGAATATTAAATTTGTGAATTAATACATTTTAATCATTATCATCTCGCATTCGCCTAATTAGACCGGTATATTAAATAAGCTTAAATAATTACTGGTTTAATTTAATTCTGATTTACAGAGTATCATTTTATTATATTAAAAACTATTTTGAAGCTTCACCACGTCATGACAGTTCATGTCTCCACGTCCAGTTATGCTCTATCTGACGTCTGTGCATCTTGACAATAGTCCTGCAGCATAGTTTCCATACAAAAGGCTCTCTCCTGTGAGACTGTTATGTCCACATCACACCACTCCTCTCTACATGCTTTACATATTCGGAAAAGTATACAAAGATGACGGTTTCAGTGTCTGCTTCTACAGTTCGATGAAAGTCGTTTTGTAGGTGACTTTATCTCATGAAAGTCGTTTTGTAGGTGACTTTTTCTAATTAAAGTCATTTTCTAGGTGACTTTATTTAATGAAAGTCGTTTTCTAGGTGACTTTATTTAATGAAAGTCGTTTTCTAGGTGACTTTATTTAATGAAATTCTTTTTCTAGGTGACTCTATCCGATCAGAAATGATCCACATATATATAACATGTTTTAAGCTTGATTTTATTTCGTATCTAGTGGTCCATCAAGATTTCAAGATTCAAGTATTAAACAGCTATTCTATCCAGGGGAACACTGCTGTCTTGAGGTGTAACATCCCTAGTTTTGTTAAGGACTACGTAACAGTGACGTCATGGGAAGGAGGAGACGATCTGAAAGTCACAGAAAATGATGATAAAGGTACTTCAAGTTTATTGAAAACGTTAAAAATGGAAAGAATGCATTAACTATCGTGATAATGATATTTCATTAATAATGAAACCGTTAGGTGTAGAATGGTATATGTGTGTGCAGTGAATATTGTAAGGTGTAGTCCTTTGATTTTATGAAAACGTTACGTCATTTATAGGAAGTTTATTGATAATAGCAGTTACTAAAGCAACAATAATATACTGACTCTAAGAAGACATAGAAATCTCTACTGGTGTTATTGGAAAACAATGTTGTTTGTTAAAGATTCATGATGGAGAATCAGTTCAGGATTGTGGTCTGTGTTTAACATGTATTAATGTTCACTGTTCTGTATGTTTAACATGTATTATTGTTCACTGTTGTGTGTTTAACATGTATTATTGTTCACTGTTCTGTGTTTTTAACATGTATTAATATTCACTGTTCTGTATGTTTAACATGTATTATTGTTCACTGTTCTATGTGTTTAAATTGTATTATTGTTCACCGTTTTGTATGTTTAACATGTATTATTGTTCACTGTTCTATGTGTTTAACATGTATTATTGTTCACTGTTCTGTGTTTAATATATATTATTGTTCACTGTTCTATGTGTTTAACATGTATTATTGTTCACTGTTCTGTGTTTAATATGTATTAATATTCACTGTTCTGTATGTTTAACATGTATTATTGTTCACTGTTCTATGTGTTTAAATTGTATTATTGTTCACCGTTTTGTATGTTTAATATGTATTATTGTTCATTGTTCTGTGTTTAACAAGTATTATTGTTTACTGTTCTGTGTTTAATATGTATTATTGTTCATTGTTCTGTGTGTTTAACATGTATTATTGTTCACTGTTCTATGTGTTTAACATGTATTATTGTTCACTGTTCTATGTGTTTAACATGTATTATTGTTCACTGTTCTGTGTTTAATATGTATTATTCTTCACTGTTCTATGTGTTTAACATGTATTGTTGTTCACTGTTCTGTGTTTAATATGTATTAATATTCACTGTTCTGTGTGTTTAACATGTATTAATGTTCACTGTTCTATGTGTTTAACATGTATTATTGTTCACTGTTCTGTGTTTAATATGTATTAATATTCACTGTTCTGTGTGTTTAACATGTATTATTGTTCACTGTTCTGTGTTTAACATGTATTATTGTTCATTGTTCTGTGTGTTTAACATGTATTATTGTTTACTGTTCTTTGTTTAACATGTATTATTGTTCACTGTTCTGTGTTTAACAAGTATTATTGTTCACTGTTCTGTGTGTTTAACATGTATTGTAGTTCACTGTTCTGTGTGTTTAACATGTATTATTGTTCACTGTTCTGTGTGTTTAACATGTATTATTGTTCACCGTTTTGTATGTTTAATATGTATTATTGTTAATTGTTCTGTGTGTTTAACATGTATTAATGTTCACTGTTCTGTGTGTTTAACATGTATTAATGTTCACTGTTCTGTGTATTTAATATGTATTATTGTTCACTGTTCTATGTGTTTAATAGGTATTATTCTTCACTGTTCTATGTGTTTAATATGTATTATTCTTCACTGTTCTGTGTTTAACAAGTATTATTGTTTACTGTTCTGTGTTTAATATGTATTATTGTTCATTGTTCTGTGTGTTTAACATGTATTATTGTTCACTGTTCTGTGTGTTTAACATGTATTATTGTTCACTGTTCTGTGTGTTTAACATGTATTGTAGTTCACTGTTCTGTGTGTTTAACATGTATTATTGTTCACTGTTCTGTGTTTAACATGTATTAATGTTCACTGTTCTGTGTGTTTAACATGTATTATTGTTCACTGTTCTATGTGTTTAATATGTACTATTGTTCACTGTTCTGTGTTTAATATGTATTATTGTTCACTGTTCTATGTGTTTAACATGTATTATTGTTCACTGTTCTATGTTTAACATGTGTCAGTGTTAACTATTAACACAAAATGAATATTTATGTTGTTTAAGTTTATTTTATTGATTTCCAGCTATATTTCGGTTTCATGTTTCCAACCGTTGCTAGGTTTATATTTCTGTTAGTGTGTATTACATGGTTATGTTAACGTCATATTGCTGGAACATGAAGTACGGGGCAACATATATCAACATCTAGTGTCTGTGACATGTAGTATGGGATGACATATATTAACGTCTAGTGACTGTGACATGTAGTATGGGACGACATATATCAACGTCTAGTGACTGTGACATGTAGTATGGGACGACATATATTAACGTCTAGTGACTGTGACATGTAGTATGGGACGACATATATCAACGTCTAGTGACTGTGACATGTAGTACGGGGCAACATATATTAACGTCTAGTGACTGTGACATGTAGTACGGGGCAACATATATTAACGTCTAGTGACTGTGACATGTAGTATGGGACGACATGTATTAACGTCTAGTTACTGTGACATGTAGTACGGGGCAACATATATTAACGTCTAGAGACTGTGACATGTAGTATGGGACGACATACATTAACGTCTAGTGACTGTGACATGTAGTATGGAACGACATACATTAACGTCTAGTGACTGTGACATGTAGTATGGGACGACATATATCAACATCTAGTTACTGTGACATGTAGTATGGGACGACATACATTAACGTCTAGTGACTGTGACACGTTGTATGGAACGATATATATCAACGTCTAGTGACTGTGACATGTAGTATGAGACGACATATATTAACTTTCCGTCATTGTAGCATAAAGCAGGGAGCTTAACAACCACGTGAAACTAAAACGTTTCTTTAAAACCTTCCAACAGGAAAGAAATATGTCCTGACAAAAACAGCTTCAAAAATACCGGACTAAGAGATAATATTTGATATTATTCAGTATTTATTTTCATGGGATGTTCTTACTATTCTTTATCAAAAAAGACTACAGCAAGTGACTTCCTTCACAAACAGGTGGACGTTACCTGGTCTTCCCAACTGGCGAGCTCCACGTCCATAATGTTGACGCTAAAGATGGTATCAAGTCTTACAGTTGCATCACGAAAAACATCTTAACAAAAGAAGTCAAACAAAGCGGGAAAAATGGCCGATTAGTTGTCTCAGGCAAGGTCAATTAGATATATCATTAGAAGTAGTTTGTGGTAAGGTCAATTAGATATATCATTAGAAGTAGTTTGTGGTAAGGTTAATTAGATATATCATTAGAAGTAGTTTGTGGCAAGGTCAATTAGATATATCATTAGAAGTAGTTTGTGGTAAGGTTAATTAGATATATCACTAGAAGTAGTGTCAGGTAAGGTCAGTTGATTACATCACTGGAAGTAGTGTCAGGTAAGGTCAGTTGAATATATCACTGGAAGTAGTGTCAGGTAAGGTCAGTTGAATATATCATTAGAAGTAGTGTCAGGTAAGGTCAATTAGGTATATCATTAGAAGTAGTTTGTGGTAAGGTCAGTTAGATATATCATTAGAAGTATTTTGTGGTAAGGTCAGTTAGATATATCATTAGAAGTATTTTGTGGTAAGGTTAATTAGATATATATCACTAGAAGTAGTGTCAGGTAAGGTCAGTTGATTATATCACTGGAAGTAGTGTCAGGTAAGGTCAGTTGAATATATCATTAGAAGTAGTGTCAGATTTCACTGAGTATTATCTGGATAGCTAGCCTGGCGGATTTCACTGAGTATTATCTGGATAGCTAGCCTGGCAGACTTCAGTGAGTATTATCTGGATAGTTAGCCTGGCGGATCTTACATTTCTAGAAGTGTCAATTGAACAGATATGTATTTATCAATACTAGGATATTTTTGTTAAAAGTAAAGTAGATTTCACCATTTAAATTCTTTAAAAACCTTTTGTAAATAGAGAAATTGTTTTTATCCTGAAGATCATTTCCACTTATCGAGTGCTAAGCTCTAAGAGTGTGTTGTGGTATTTCTTATAAAGGTTCGTCTGGTTTTATAAGACGCTGTATTACTGAGTTTCTCAGAGTTGATTACCATACAACACTCCCTGTGTGTTTCACACTATCTGGTGTTGTTTAGTCATGTTGAATAAGCCATTAGTTGATAATGAACTTTGTAAGTAATTTAGGATTCTTTTACAGATGATCATAGCAAAAGGGCACCAAGAATTAACCATAGTCAAGCACGAGCGGACACAACAATTGATAAAGATGTGATTTTACCATGTGCAGCTCAAGGTTATCCGCCTCCAACTTACAGGTATGCCTTACGTGTTAATCTTCATAAATATTTCAACCAACAACTTCAGGTATGTCTTACGTGTTAATCTTCATAAATATTTCAACCAACAACTTCAGGTATGTCTTAAGCGTTAATCTTCATAAAGATATCAGCCACCAACTTACAGGTATGTCTTAAGTCTTAATCTTGATAAAGATATCAACCAACAACTTACAGGTATGCCTTACGTGTTAATCTTCATAAAGATATCAGCCACTAACTTACAGGTATGTTTTAAGTGTTAATCTTCATAACGATATCAACCAACAACTTACAGGTATGCCTTAAGTGTTAATCTTCACAAAGATATCAGCCAGCAACTTACAGGTATGCCTTAAGTCTTAATCTTCATAAAGATTTCAACCAACAACTTACAGGTATGCCTTACGTGTTAATCTTCATAAAGATTTCAACCAACAACTTACAGGTATGTCTTAAGTGTTAATTTTCATAAAGATTTCAACCAACAGCTTACAGGTATGTCTTAAGTGTTAATCTTCATAAAGATTTCAACCAACAACTTACAGGTATGTCTTAAGTCTTAATCTTCACAAAGATATCAACCAACAACTTACAGGTATGCCTTAAGTGTTAATCTTCATAAATATTTCAACCAACAACTTACAGGTATGCCTTAAGTGTTAATCTTCATAAATATTTCAA
>NW_013673782.1:20327-21553 GCF_000517525.1 Limulus polyphemus
TGTCTTAAGCGTTAATCTTCATAAAGATTTCAACCAACAACTTCAGGTATGCCTTAAGTCTTAATCTTCATAAAGATTTCAACCAACAACTTCAGGTATGCCTTAAGTGTTAATCTTCATAAAGATATCAACCAACAACTTACAGGTATGTCTTAAGTCTTAATCTTCATAAAGATATCAACCAACAACTTACAAGTATGCCTTACGTGTTAATCTTCATAAAGATTTCAACCAACAACTTACAGGTATGTCTTAAGTCTTAATCTTCATAAAGATATCAACCAACAACTTACAGGTATGCCTTAAGTGTTAATCTTCATAAAGATTTCAACCAACAACTTACAGGTATGTTTTAAGTGTTAATCTTCACAAGGATATCAGCCACCAACTTATTGGTAGCTCTAAAGTGTTAATCTTTCAAAGATATCAGCCACCAGATTACAGGTGTTTCTTAAGTGTTAATCTTCATAAGGATATCAGCCATATCACCATGTCTTAACTGTACCTTTTCATCGGGATATTAACCTACTACGTAAAGTAAAGCTCAGATATTTAAGATACATTTGGTAGTAAAAGTATCATTTTAAACGTATGACATATTTTTATTGTTTAATAGAACTAAGTGCCTATAGTTTCAGAAAGTTTCTTTTGATATGTATAGTACTTCTGTGATATGCCCAATGTTAAATGAATGAAGTAATGATCTACGAATGTCCAGTATTAAGTGGAAGAAGTAATGATCTATGAATGCCTAGTGTTAAATGGATGAATTAATGATCTATGAATGTCCAGTGTTAAGTGGGTGAAGCAATGATCTTTGAATGTCCAGTGTTAAATGGATGAAGTAATGATCTACGAATGTCCAGTATTAAGTGGATGAAGTAATGATCTACGAATGTCCAGTATTAAGTGGAAGAAGTAATGCTCTATGAATGTCCAGTGTTAAGTGAGTAAAGTAATGCTCTATGAATGCCCAGTGTTAAATGGGTGAAGTAATGATCTATGAATGCCTAGTGTTAAATGGATGAATTAATGATCTATGAATGTCCAGTGTTAAGTTGGTGAAGCAATGATCTTTGAATGTCCAGTGTTAAATGGATGAAGTAATGCTCTATGAATGCCCAGTATTAAGTGGGTGAAGTAATGATCTATGAATGCCCAGTATTAAGTGGGTGAAGTAATGATCTTGATGATAACCTTAGTTTTGATAATTCTTATTTTTGTCT
>NW_013673782.1:22239-25155 GCF_000517525.1 Limulus polyphemus
TCTATGAATGTCCAGTGTTAAATGGATGAAGTAATGATCTATGAATGCCCAGTGTTAAGTGAGTAAAGTAATGCTCTATGAATGTCCAGTGTTAAATGGATGAAGTAATGATCTATGAATGCCCAGTGTTAAGTGAGTAAAGTAATGATCTATGATTGTCCAGTGTTAAATGGATGAAGTAATGATCTATGAATGTCCAGTATCCATTACTTCATCCATTTCTCTATGAATGCCCAGTATTAAGTGGGTGAAGTAATGATCTATGAATGCCCAGTATTAAGTGGGTGAAGTAATGATCTATGAATGCCCAGTATTAAGTGGGTGAAGTAATGATCTTGATGATAACCTTAGTTTTGATAATTCTTATTTTTGTCTTTTCACTAATACTGTGAAGTGGATGTGGCCGAACTCATTTAAAACTCCTTTGAAACATTGCCTGTGAGAAGCTGACACTTCTATTTGTAATTCATTGCTTCCATCAACCCTTGATGTAGGAACCCTCTGTGGCTATGATAACAGGTGACTGTCTACCATGATCTTTAATTAGGTGCTGACAGCTCTCTACATTTTCTATCAAGGATGATTTCCACAGATACTGGTGATACCAGACGTTTATTCCAGCTGTATACCCATGGCTGTGTGGCTATGATAACAGGTGACTGTCTACCATGATCTTTAATTAGGTGCTGACAGCTCTCTACATTTTCTATCATGGATGATTTCCACAGATACTGGTGATACCAGACGTTTATTCCAGCTGTATGCCCATGGCTGTTTCCTGAGGCAATCTCCTAGTTGGTGTTATGTGATGCTGATGTGGCCTGTGAAGTAAAATGGGCCTTAATAGGGTGGCTGAAATGCATCCCATGAGCAGGCTTAAACAGCTGTTTTGTATATTTTCAATGTTCTCTAGCTGTGTGGCCCTCATACTGATCATCAGTAGAGGATATTCCTCAATTGACAGGATAAGACTTTAATAGAGCATAAGCAAGAGTGGTGATCCTTTGGGCAGACCAGTAATGATGGTGATCCAGTCTGATTGCCAGCTTTCATGCTTCAGGATACATCTTGTGGTAGTTGTTGCAGCTATGGCCTGTCTTACACATGCTACATTGATGCCTATCCTGAGCATTTTGTCAGCAAGAATGGACTACTAGACTCTTTTGTAAGCGTAGTCCAAATTTAAAGCTTAGGTTTCGTGACTAAGAAAGGTCACCATGTGCCTGCTATAAACTTGTATAAGTAAGAGGGTTGACCTTTCTATATGGTTTATTGTTTCATGTCTCGTGCTTTGGAAGCTCACGACTTGTAGAGAACATGGGTTCTAATATTGCAGTTCTTGTATCATTTGTCTGTGCTGGGTCATATATAGTTTGCTCTTGGCAAGCTTCAATCTAGAGAAAGAGTGCTAGCAGGAACGAAATGCGACCAGCAGAGTTAGAATCAAGCTTTAAAGAGAGCTCAAGTTTGAAGTTAGAATCAAGCATTAAAGATAGCTGAAGTTTGGAGTTAGAATCAAGCATTAAAGAGAGCTCAAGTTTGAAGTTAGAATCAAGCATCAAAGAAAGCTCAAGTTTGGAGTTAGAATCAAGCATCAAAGAAAGCTCAAGTTTGGAGTTAGAATCAAACATTAAAGAAAGCTCAAGTTTGAAGTTAGAATCAAACATTAAAGAAAGCTCCAGCTTGAAGTTAGAATCAAACATTAAAGAGAGGTCAAGTTTGGAGTTGAATCAAACATCAAAGAGAGCTCACGTTTGGAGTTAGAATCAAGCATTATAGAGAGCTCAAGTTTGGTTTTAAAATCAAACATTAAAGAGAGCTCAGGTTTGGGATTAGAATCAAACATCAAAAAGAGCTCAAGTTTGCTCTGTATGTTTCCTTTTTACCATATGACGAACTTCTTTCAGTTTTAAAGTCTAGACGACTTCTGCAACTGATGGACCAAACAAGTTGAATTCAAAAATCAGAAGTCTGCAGTTGACGTCTCCAACAAAGAAGGCAGCCAAGGTTTGCAACATAGAGATTTGCTCTGTATTTGGATACTCTAACCAATCAGTGAACAGGCAGCCAAGGCTAGTAACTTAGAGATTTGCTCTGTATTTGGATACTCTAACCAACCAGTGGACAGTCAGCCAAAGCTTTTAACTTAGATACTTTCTCTGTATTTATGTCGTCTAACCAGTCAGTGAACAGGCAGCCAAGGCTGGCAACTTAGAGACATCTAGTGGATATCTAGAGCGATAACACCTTTCCAAAAAATGAAATTCTTAAAATGTTAAGCATCAAATTCAATACTTCATAAAACAATGTGACTCAATAAGGATCTTTCCAGTTAATAGGAGTTGAGTTTCTAATGTGAAACTAACGTACAGGATCTAGTGCGAAAATCTGAGTAAGTAGCATTAACAATGTCGACTGGTCTTTTCAGTTGTCGCAAAATAATTGTCCACACTTTTTGTCATTCCTCACGCTTTCAAATCATGAAAGTAACGCTTGCACTGTTACAACAAACTGAGGGTCAGAGCAGGACTTCTGTGACCCAACACCACTGGTTTTACTTTGTTTTCAAGTTATCATTTTCGTCAGTTTATTCTTTGGTTTACTGAGTGTTGGAAGTTAGGATTGATAGTAAATAAATTAAGGCGAATATGGACTTGGCTTAGTTTACAAAACTTTATATGGACGTGGCTTAGTTTACAAAACTTTATATGGACTTGGCTTAGTTTACAAAACTTTATATGGACGTGGCTTAGTTTATAAAACTTTATATGGACTTGGCTTAGTTTACAAAACTTTATATGGACGTGGCTTAGTTTATAAAACTTTATATGGACTTGGCTTAGTTTACAAAACTTTATATGGACGTGGCTTAGTTTATAAAACTTTATATGGACTTGGCTTAGTTTACAAAACTTT
>NW_013673782.1:25796-28584 GCF_000517525.1 Limulus polyphemus
TGATCTGATCTGTTTGATTGTGTATCAGGTATGTTGGCATGTTTTGTCTGAGAGTCTAGCAGATTAGTGATCTGTTTGATTGTGTATCAGGTATGTTGGCATGTTTTGTCTGAGAGTCTACCAGGTTAGTGATCTGATCTGTTTGATTGTGTATCAGGTATGTTGGCATGTTTTGTCTGAGAGTCTAGCAGATTAGTGATCTGATCTGTTTGATTGTGTATCAGGTACGTTGGCATGTTTTGTCTGAGAGTCTAGCAGATTAGTGATCTGATCTGTTTGATTGTGTATCAGGTACGTTGGCATGTTTTGTCTGAGAGTCTAGCAGATTAGTGATCTGATCTGTTTGAGAGTTTATCAAATCACTTGCTCTTTGTTCGTGTATCTGTGTGATGTTTGATTTTAGTATAAATGTTTTTCAGATATTGCTCCGACATTTAAAGAAGTATTCAGATCCGTTACAATCGAGCCAGGGTCAACGGTTTCGTTAAAGTGCATAGCAACCGGGAATCCTTTACCTGAAGTACGTTGGACATTGGATGAATATCCCATTCCTGGTCATCTCCGCTTTTCTGTCGGTGATTTCGTGACTTCCAAGGCTGAAGTAATAAGCTTCGTCAACGTGACTCACATCCGAGTGGAAGATGGAGGTTACTATAAATGTCAAGCCTCTAATGATGTCGCTAGTGTCTTTAACCGAAAGAAAATTAACGTCATTGGTCCACCATTTGTTCGCCAAATGGGAAATATGACAACTGTAGAAGGTAAAACGTTTAACGTGAGATGCCCTGCTGCTGGTTATCCTGTTGAGGAGATTCGATGGGATCATAGTAAGTTTGTTATAATCCGCGTGATCTTGGTTTATTGAATAACGATACTTATAAACGTTTATACAAGGTGTTATTAACATTAATAATCAGTTCGAAGAGTCAAGATAAATTTATTTAACGACACTCTTGACTGGCATATAATTGACCTCTGTTCTACTTGATACAAATACATGTTTAACGACACGATTTAATATTTGCCAGATATTGTATATAACCCTTGTATATAACTAATTCGTGACCGATGTAGTGAGATTATTTGGGTTAGCTGTTTTGTATCATAGATGGCAGGCGAATTCCTTATAACCACCGCCAGAGGTCGTTCAGTAACGGAACCCTCATAATAGAAGATGTTGACCAGAGAAGTGATGGAGGACAATACTCATGTGTGGTGCGAAACCAAAGAGGGCAGCGTGATCAAGGAAAAATGTTCCTCGATATCTTAAGTAAGCGACACACATTTTGATACTAGGTGGCGCTTTTTTAATCATTCTTTGTCAACAATAGTGAATTTGTGGTTCAAGAAGAATTATCGTGTTTTCATAAATTTATTAATTTTTGCTTTAGCTAAAAACTAAAACTTAGTTTCATTATATAAAGGATATAAATGTTGGATATGGCATATGTAACTTAGAGACAGTACACGGCTTAAAGATAAGATATTAGAGATAGCACATAGAGTTTATATATAGAGTATACAGACTAGAGATAGCACATAGAGTTTATATATAGGGTATACAGACTAGGGGTAGCACATAGAGTTTATATATAGGGTATGCAGACTAGAGATAGCACATAGAGTTTATATATATAGGGTATATACACACGGGATAGCAGATAGATTCTATAGATAAGATATACAGACTAGGGATAACACATAAAGTCTACAGATAGGGTATACAGACTAGGGATAGCACATAGAGTCTACAGATAAGGTATACAGACTAGGGATAACACATAAAGTCTACAGATAGGTTATACAGACTAGGGATAACACATAAAGTCTACAGATAGGGTATACAGACTAGGGATAGCACATAGAGACTACAGATAGGGTATACAGACTAGAGATAACACATAAAGTCTACAGATAAGGTATACAGACTAGAGATAACACATAAAGTCTACAGATAGGGTATACAGACTAGGGATAGCACATAGAGTCTACAGATAGGGTATACAGACTAGGGATAACACATAAAGTCTACAGATAGGTTATACAGACTAGGGATAACACATAAAGTCTACAGATAGGGTATACAGACTAGGGATAGCACATAGAGACTACAGATAGGGTATACAGACTAGAGATAACACATAAAGTCTACAGATAAGGAATACAGACTAGAGATAACACATAAAGTCTACAGATAGGGTATACAGACTAGGGATAGCACAGAGTCTACAGATAGGGTATACAAACTAGGGATAGCACATAGAGTTTACAGATAGGTTATACAGACTAGGGATAGCACATAGAGTTTACAGATAGGGTATACAGACTAGGGATAACACATAAAGTCTACAGATAGGGTATACAGACTAGGGATAGCACATAGAGTCTACAGATAGGGTATACAGACTAGAGATAACACATAAAGTCTACAGATAGGGTATACTGACTAAAGATAACACATTATATGACATGTATTTATGTTCAGTTTTTCTTTACGTCAAACCGTTTACAAAGCAGGTTTCTACGAATTTATTTCAGCTTCCTCTGTCGTTTAGAGGTTTCAGTATTTTCTTAAATTTACTTCAGTTTCTTAACCTATCGAGCCAGCTACACTATCGTACTCTTTTGTTTTTAAAACAAGCTCATTTTGGAGTTACATCTCTTGTCAACTGATCGTTTGTTAAACTGGATCAGATATTGTTACATCTCTTGTCAACTGATCGTTTGTTAAGCTGGATCAGATATTGTTACATCTCTTGTAAATACCCAACCTTGTTCTTTATTTCCC
>NW_013673782.1:29566-34461 GCF_000517525.1 Limulus polyphemus
TTTGTTCTTTATTTCCCAGTTTAACAATCCACCACACCATACTAACTTTGTTCTTTATTTCCCAGTTTAACAATCCACCACACCATACTAACCCTATTTTTTCTTATTTTTATTTATTCGACTCTTGTTACTTGTTTCTCAGTTTCTATTTATCTCTAAGTTAAATTTTCTTTACATTTTAGTTCCTCCTGTCATTGAACCGTTTATTATCCCTACTGGACTTGAGGAAGGATCTCGATCCAAGATTCTGTGTTCCGTTACTAAAGGTGACACTCCAATCAGGATTTCTTGGCTGAAAGATGAGAAACCGATCCCTTCGTACCTCGAAGTTAATGAAGCTGCAATAGACGACTTCTCCACGTTTCTTACCTTCCCCCGGCTCCTGCTGAAACACACGGGAAACTATACATGTGTAGCCGAGAACAAGGCCGGGTCAACAAATTATACTGCGCCGATGATAATTTATGGTTAGTGATATATTATAACTTCAGTTTCTAAAAATAAATACAGGTTTGAGCTTCAGTTGCGAGTTATGTCATTGACAGATTTAGACAGAGATATTGTCATTGACAGATTTAGACAGAGATATTGCCATTTACTGATTTAGATAGAGGTGTTATCGTTCACTGATTTAGTGAGAGATGTTGTCATTTACAGATTTAGATAGAGGTGTTATCGTTCACTGATTTAGTGAGAGATGTTGTCATTTACTGATTTAGATAGAGGTGTTATCGTTCACTGATTTAGTGAGAGATGTTATTGTTCACTGATTTAGTGAGAGATGTTGTCATTTACTGATTTAGTGAGAGATGTTATCGTTCACTGATTTAGCTAGAGGTGTTATCGTTCACTGATTTAGTGAGAGATGTTATCGTTCACTGATTTAGCTAGAGGTGTTATCGTTCACTGATTTAGATAGAGGTGTTATCGTTCACTGATTTAGATAGAGATGTTATCGTTCACTGATTTAGTGAGAGATGTTGTCATTTACTGATTTAGCTAGAGGTGTTATCGTTCACTGATTTAGATAGAGATGTTATCGTTCACTGATTTAGTGAGAGATGTTGTCATTTACTGATTTAGCTAGAGATGTTATCGTTCACTGATTTAGTGAGAGATGTTGTCATTTACTAGAGATTTTTACCACATCACTGATTTAGCTAGAGGTGTTATCTTTCACTGATTTAGTCAGAGATGTTACCACATCACTGATTTAGATAGAGGTGTTATCTTTCACTGATTTAGTGAGAGATGTTGTCATTTACTAGAGATTTTTACCACATCACTGATTTAGTCAGAGATGTTACCACATCACTGATTTAGTCAGAGATCTCACCAGAACATGTTATTCCTATTCTGATTATAACAACTCCGGTCTTTGCTTGACCAAGAGAGTGTCTGTTAACTATCTTTCTTTACATTATAACAATATTTAACACTTTGAGTTTTATCTTCGCATAGCCTAGAGCCGAATATTTGCCTGTTTTAGCTTGTGTTCTCTGTAGTGTAAGTGAGTTTGTAAATATCAGTGATAAGTATGTGTTCTCTCTAGTTCCTTTGTTTGTAACTGTTTAACATATAACTGTAATACTTTAATTTCAAATGCATATTCTTATTACATTCATAACTATTACCTTTTCAAAATTTGTCATACATTTTTATACATTTTGGATATTTTTAAATGAAAATATTTGAATGCTATCTTAAACTTATTAATATATTTTCAGCGCCACCTAGATGGATAAATGAGCCCACTGAGACTTCGGCAATCTTAAACCATGACGTCATCATCAACTGTCAAGCTGAAGGATTCCCCCAACCTGTGATTTCTTGGAAAAAGTCAATAGGTATGATGAGAACGTGTTAGTGCTGCCATCTCATGGAGATACTGGGTTATATTTCAAAAAATATTTTTATATTTGGTTTGGTTTGCTGTTAAGCTCAAAACTACATAATGAGCTATCTATGCTCTGCCCCATCACGGGTATCGAAACCCAACTTTTAGCGTTGTAAGCACGCAGACTTTCCGCTGAGTCACTAGAGAGGACTATTTTTGTGTACAAACTTTCAGTTGTTTAAATACTAATCTCAGCATCAAAAAAACTAGATTTTGTTGCGATCATTATTTTGCATGATGTGGAAGTAATCCAAGGAAGATGAAATTCAGGGGAGCTGCTCGTCACTAGTTTCTCCTGGTGAACGTTGAATGTTGAAAAATTGGTGTGAACAAACTGTTGATAAATGATCGTACATACATGAAGCACAATCATTTCATTCACAGACAACATTCCAAGCCTTAAACTCCTAAATTTGACTTTCTAATACCTTCTTACATTAATCTCTTTATTTGTGTCTAATGCTGGGATTGTACTCCAAACTTTAGCGTTGAAAGGGTACCACACCTAACGCTGAGCACTGTAAATTATATTTTGTTTAAAGTCGGTCGTTAATCTTTATATAAAATTTCTTCAAAAACTCCACAATTCGTTCTTACTTTGAGACAGAGCAAAAGCTTATTTTCACTTATATTCGTTAGAGGGACGTGTCTTGTTTTATTGAGAAAAAGTCGGTAAAAATGGAATATTAAATGTGTTACAGTTAGGGTCTTGTCTTGTTTTATTGAGAAAAATTCAGTAAAAATGGAATATTAAATGTGTTACAGTTAGGGTGTTATCTTGTTTTATTGAGAAAAATTCGGTAAAAATGGAATATTAAATGTGTTACAGTTTGGGTGTTATCTTGTTTTATTGAGAAAAATTCGGTAAAAATTGAATATTAAATATGTTACAGTTTGGGTGTTGTCTTGTTTTATTGAGAAAAAGTCGGTAAAAATGGAATATTAAATGTGTTACAGTTAGGGTGTTGTCTTGTTTTATTGAGAAAAATTCGGTAAAAATGGAACATTAATGTGTTATATTTTAATTTATAGTTTCGTTTTACTTTCTTGCGAAGAGTAGATTAAAATGGCATGTTAACGTGTTAAAGTTGCGGTGTTTATTTCTTCGGAAATAAAGGTAAAATAGAATATGAATGTATTGTAGTTAAAGTCAGGATGTTATATTGTTTTCTGTTAAAATGTTAATGACATATGAACAGTGATCATTGTACGTAGATAAAGTCAGGATGTTATATTGTTTTCTGTTAAAATGTTAATGACATATGAACAGTGATCATTGTACGTAGTTAAAGTCAGGATGTTATATTGTTTTCTGTTAAAATGTTAATGACATATGAACAATGATCATTGTACGTAGTTAAAGTCAGGATGTTATATTGTTTTCTGTTAAAATGTTAATGACATATGAACAATGATCATTGTACGTAGTTAAAGTCAGGATGTTATATTGTTTTCTGTTAAAATGTTAATGACATATGAACAATGATCATTGTACGATGAGACAGTTCAAACTTCTTATTTAAATCTTTTGTTACGTAATGATTCAACAAGACAATTGCCAATCTAACTGTTTTACTTAAGGTACCAATGTGATGATACTTTTTAGGGTCATTGTCCAGTGACTATGTCACTATACGCACCAACGCTCACATCAACGTCATGGTCAACGGTTCTCTGGCCATTCGGAAAGTAGAAAGGAGTGACGCAGGTTTTTATATGTGTCAGGCAGCCAATGAAATAGAATCTGGACTTAGTACAGTGATCAGATTGCACGTGAAAGGTACGAAATGCATAGTTTTGTAACATAGTTACTACTTAACATATCGTATGTGTTGTAAGACGACTCTTCATCTCATACTTCCAAGTGCAATGTAGCTGTGTAGGAGAGATATCACAGAAATTAGGACCCATACATCGGTAGGGATACACTGTCTCTAACGTTTAGCTATTTGGAATATTAAGCCTAAAACGTTCCATATGTAGAACTACCATTCACAATCTGGCTTGTGCGAAGGTAGTTACAGATGACCATAAATGAGCAATAAGTAAAAGTTATCCATTTGAAGTTTTTAGACAACTGTTTGTCGGATAACAGATTTATTTCTCCACAACGTTTCGTCTGTTATTCCACAAACAGTTGTCTCGAAACTACATATTCTAAAATTTATCTACACAAGTCCAGATCCGTTAATGATTAGTTATGTTATCAGCTTAATAAAACGTATTAATCATGGAATAAAAACGACAACAATCATTCAACTGCAATTTTGAATTTTCCCCTCGAAATTATAAATTCGAAGAACCCTCATTTCACACTCCAGATAAAACCCGCTCTCAATTGGACGAAATAACTTATAATTTTATTTAGATTAGTTTTCTGTTTTATATTGTCAAATGAAATATGTTAGATGTTACCAGTTTAATGTGCCAAGAAGTCCAACTGAATGGAACGTTACATGTCTTCAGACTAGGGGGGGGGGGGGTTATATACCCACAGTTTTGCATAAGTTTCAAATGTAATAAGATTAAACCCTTTTTAAACACTGTAAAATGTAATGAGACTTTGTTACATATTGTGTACAGTGTAATGAAATTACACCCTTATTTTTATATTATCTAAAAAGAATATATTTATATATATCAACGATATATATAATAAATAATATAAAGAAATTATACCCTTGCTACGTGTTATACAATCTAAAGAGATTATACCCCTGTTACGTGCTATACAATCTAAAGAGATTATACCCCTGTTACGTGTTATACAATCTAAACAGATTATATCCTTGCTACATATTATACAATCTAAAGAGATTATACCCTTATTACATATTATACAATCTAATCAAATTATACCCTTGCTACATATTATACAATCTAAAGAGATTATATCCTTGTTACGTGTTATACAATCTAAAGAGATTATACCCCTGTTACGTGTTATACAATCTAAAGAGATTATACCCCTGTTACGTGTTATACAATCTAAAGAGAT
>NW_013673783.1:0-6218 GCF_000517525.1 Limulus polyphemus
TAGTTAAATATGGTAGACAATATATTGTATGTGGTCGTGATTAACTATGGTAGACAATACATTGTATGTGGTAGTGGTTAACTATGGTAGACAATACATTGTATGTGGTAGTGATTAACTATGGTAGACAATACATTGTATGTGGTAGTTATTAACTACGGTAGACAATACATCGCATGTGGTAGTTATTAACTTTGGTAGACAATACATTGTATGTGGTAAAAGTTAACTATGGTAGACAATATATTGTATGTGGTAATTATTAACTATGGTAGACAATACATTGTATGCGGTAGTTATTAACTATGGTAGACAATACATTGTATGTGGTAAAAGTTAACTATGGTAGACAATATATTGTATGTGGTAGTTATTAACTATGGTAGACAATACATTGTAGGTGGTAGTGATTAACTATGGTAGACAATACATTGTATGTGGTAATAGTTAACTATGGTAGACAATATATTGTATGTGGTCGTGATTAACTATGGTAGACAATACATTGTGTGTGGTAGTGATTAACTATGGTATACAATATATTGTATGTGATAGTTATTAACTATGGTAGAAAATATATTGTATGTGGTAGTGATTAACTATGGTAAACAATACATTGTATGTGGTAATGATTAACTATGGTAGACAATATATTGTATGTTGTAGTTATTAACTATGGTAGACAATATATTGTATGTGGTAGTTATTAACTATGGTAAACAATATATTGTATGTGGTAGTTCTTAACTATGGTAGACAATACATTGTAGGTGGTAGTGATTAGCTATGGTAGACAATACATTGTATGTGGTAATAGTTAAATATGGTAGACAATACATTGTATGTGGTAGTGATTAACTATGGTAAACAATATATTGTATGTGGTAGTTATTAACTATGGTAAACAATATATTGTATGTGGTAGTTCTTAACTTTGGTAGACAATACATTGTAGGTGGTAGTGATTAACTATGGTAGACAATATATTGTATGTTGTAGTTATTAACTATGGTAGACAACGTTTACCATAGTTAATAACTACCACATACAATATATTGTTTACCATAGTTAATAACTACCACATACAATATATTTTTTACCATAGTTAATCACTACCACATTCAATGTAACTACCACATACAATATATTATTAACTATGGTAAACAATATATTGTATGTGGTAGTTCTTAACTATGGTAGACAATACATTGTAGGTGGTAGTGATTAACTATGGTAGACAATACATTGTATGTGGTAATAGTTAAATATGGTAGACAATATATTGTATGTGGTCGTGATTAACTATGGTAGACAATACATTGTATGTGGTAGTGGTTAACTATGGTAGACAATACATTGTATGTGGTAGTGATTAACTATGGTAGACAATACATTGTATGCGGTAATGATTAACTATGGTAGACAATACATCGCATGTGGTAGTTATTAACTACGGTAGACAACACATTGAATGTGGTAGTGATTAACTATGGTAAAAATATATTGTATGTGGTAGTTATTAACTATGGTAGACAATACATTGTATGTCGTAATGATTAACTATGGTAGACAATACATTGTAGGTGGTAGTTATTAACTATGGTAGACAATATATTGTATGTTGTAGTTATTAACTATGGTAGACAATATATTGGATGTGGTAGTTATTAACTGTGGTAGAAAATGTATTGTATGTGGTAGTTATTAACTATGGTAGACAATACATTGTATGTGGTAGTTATTAACTACGGTAGACAATACATCGCATGTGGTAGTTATTAACTACGGTAGACAATACATCGCATGTGGTAGTTATTAACTTTGGTAGACAATACATTGTATGTGGTAGTGATTAACCAATCATATACCAAGGCCCCCCAGTGGCACAGCGGTATGTCTGCGGACTTACAACGCTAGAAACCAGGTTTCGATACCCGTGGTGGGCAGAGCACAGATAGCCCTTGTGTAGCTTTGTGCATAATTAAAAACAAACAAACGATATACCAAGGTTTAAAATATTACGAATTATTATTTTGTTCCACGTTGTTCTTTTTTAAACCTAGTTTCAGCTGTTTTTAACTATTATAATGTCGTAACATGATATGTGTTTCAGGCGTAGATGGTGTAATCGTTTAGATAGCGTTAAATATTTGAAGGTATTTTTTGCGACACCAAAATGATAATTTTGAGTCGATATTTTTAGGTTTACCTGAGGACAAAATTGTAGTTTACTTTCACAAAAAATGACCCCCCCCTTATCAGAGTTAATATACACGTCATAAAAAAGTTGCAATATTTAATCAATAAAGTTGAATTTCTAAAGTTATGTCAGCGTTGTCTTATGAACCAAAACTATATGTTGAATTGACAGATTATTTCTTTGTCTATCTTGTCTCTAGAAATATCCCTGAGAAGATAAAGATGATGAAATCGTTTTGAATCATGTTGTTGTTTGCCTGATTACTCGATATAATGTCACACTGGTACCTAGCAGGTAGCTAGACGACCAGTGTAACTACTGGGACAACAGACGCTACAAGGTGGGTGGACCAAATATTCTAGACCGCACGAGTGGGTGAACCGGATGCTGGTAGGTGCAGACGTATTATCTTCTTGATGAACTAATTGGTGAACCGGATACTGGTGGGTGTAGACGTATTGTCTTCTTGATGAACTAACGGGTGAACCGGATACTGGTGGGTGGAGACGTATTATCTTCTTGATGAACTAACGGATGAATCGGATACTGGTGGGTGTAGACGTATTGTCTTCTTGATGAACTAATTGGTGAACCGGACACTGATGGGTGTAAACGTATTGTCTTCTTGATGAACTAACGGGTGAACCGGATACTGGTGGGTGTAGACGTATTGTCTTCTTGATGAACTAACGGATGAACCGGTATACTGGTGGGTGTAAACGTATTGTCTTCTTGATGAACTAACGGGTGAACCGGACACTGGTGGGTGTAAACGCATTGTCTTCTTGATGAACTAATTAGTGAACCGGACATTGGTGGGTGCAGACGTATTGTCTTCTTGATGAACTAACGGGTGAACCGGATACTGGTGGGTGTAGACGTAGTGTCTTCTTGATGAACTAACGGATGAACCGGATACTGGTGGGTGTAAACGTATTGTATTCTTGATGAACTAAAGGGTGAACCGGACATTGGTGGGTGCAGACGTATTGTCTTCTTGATGAACTAATTAGTGAACCGGACATTGGTGGGTGCAGACGTATTGTCTTCTTGATGAACTAACGGGTGAACCGGACATTGGTGGGTGTAAACGCATTGTATTCTTGATGAACTAACAGGTGAGGATACTTTGTAGAACTGTTATATACATTAGCTTTCCGTATAAAGAAACATTATCAAGAATTACAGTACACAAAAGTAACTTAAATTCAAAACCCTAATTTCTTTTCTAAATCATATTTGTCCTGTAGCTCCAAAACTTCAAGGTCTTGTTAACCGTACAAGATAAGTGTTATGGGATCGTGAAACGTTAAATGGGATCTTACTGTTAAGTTAAACAAGAACATTATGTGATTCAGGAGTTTGAAACGACTTTACAGCGAGATAAAAGAAATTGAGCAGTATAATCAACACAATCCATTTAGGTTGAACAACGCATTGTCTTGGTTACAAGGCGTTCGTCTCTGTTTTGGAAAATGTATTCCACTAATCAAGTTCATTTTGTGTTTTGTTTCAGACGACAAAATCACCGATTTCTATTTACTATTACTTTATACAACGAGTTGTTACTTTTTGGGTTCGGGACCAACAGAAACGTTTCAGACGGTCCCCCCCAGTGGCACAGCGGTACGTCTGCAGACTTACAACGCTAGAAACCGGGTTTCGATACCCGTGATGGACAGAGCACAGATAGCCCATTGTGTAGCTTTGTGCTTAACTTCAAACAAAGAAACAGTTATCGAACACAGATGGATTACAAATAGTAATTATCATTATAGTTGCAATAGTGATCACCAGGTGGCGTACGGACTAAAAGCTGTCGCGATAGAAAGCTATTATCGGCGTAACTTGAATAAAGCCACAAAAAACAGAGCAGACGCATACAATGTGGCTTAAATATATTTGTTTTATTTTAACTTGGCATTGTATCGTTACAACGTTTTGTTTATTTTTGTGATGACCAAAATCTTCCAATGGCATGCAGATTTTAATACTAATTAGGGCTAGAGCTGAAAAATGAAGCGTATTTATTACCTTCTTGTTAGGGTTGGCCGATGTGTTTGTGTCTCTTAACCTAGGCCCGGCATGGCCAGGTGGTTAGGGCGCTCGACTCGCAATCTGCGGGTCGCGGGTTCGAATCCCCATTACACCAAACATGCTCGACCTCTCAGCCGTGGGGGCGTTATAATGTGACGGTCAATCCCACTATTCGCCCAAGAGTTGGCGGTGGGTGGTGATGACTAGCTGCCTTCCCTCTAGTCTTACACTGCTAAATTAGGGACGGCTAGCGCAGATAGCCCTCGTGTAGCTTTGCGCGAAATCCATAACAAACAAACAAACAAACTTTTAACCTAGGATACAAATAAAATATAAAACAAAGCCAGACGTGAAAATATGGGCTTGCAGCAAGAACATTAAACACGTTAGAGATAAATACTTAAGTTATGATAATCTAATCCACGAACTGTATGTTACATACGCCATGACGAAGTATAAGACACAAGCATAAAAATAGTTTCAGGAATTCAAGGTCATATTTTTTTTGTACAAATGCTATGAATTCCACACTCCAGTTTGCTCTGCAATATTCGAAATATACCAACGACATCTTATTAAAGATGAATGACTATTAAATTGTTTACAGCAAGGATGATGAGTTTCAGCTAAGCTTCCCAAGATTTATTTTATGTTATGTCATCAGTTTTAATGAGGAACCCGTACATATAATAAATATGGCTGACCAGTAGCTATATCCATAATGATCTTGAGAACATTACAAAAATTGTCTAAAATGTTGACTATATGTTTAATATACAAATTAATATACAATAACAAATTTAATGTTGACTATATGTTTAATATACAAATTAATATACAATAACAAATTTAATGTTGACTATATGGTTAATATACAAATTAATATACAATAACAAATTTAATGTTGACCATATGTTTAATATACAAATTAATATACAATAACAAATTTAATGTTGACTATATGTTTAATATACAAATTAATATACAATAACAAAGTTAATGTTGACTATATGTTTAATATACAAATTAATATACAATAACAAATTTAATTGACAGATTGACTATATTTTGTGTCCTAAAAAATATGACATCAAAACTTCCTCTAGTTAAAACAAAATCAATACGGATAAGTAAATTAAAATAAGCATAAACTTCTATATTGTTTTTGTTTGTTTTTTTTCACTAGAGGGAGTTTTTGCGTCGCATGATTGACGCTGTTGTATGGTCTGGGATTTTATTAAAAGTTTAAAAAAACGAGTTTAGTTACATAAAACGCGAGTTAGAGTACAGAAATCGCTGATTTGATTATTTAGTAAACCAATTTGTTAGTCGGTTTGTCTGTTTCTTCAGTTTATATTCAATTTATATTTAGGAACATACATAGCTTATATTGTTAAATATGTATTACGAAACTCCCACCTATTCTCCAAAGTTGTAGAAGATTCTCGGGTGTGAGAATCAACAATATATGTTTGTACGTAAACGCTTAATGTAGCTTTGTATTGTTACATAAAACTGAAATTTCGAGAAAGCCTCCACACGCCTATACATATAACCAACGAGATGCGCCAAAAAAAAACAGTATGTATTATTGGTTTGCTATTATTGGTTTGCTATAAACTTCTAAAGCTATAACTGTGATTGTTATACCGCTTATCAATTGGAAAACTTCAGATATTTGACAAGGAGCATTGTGTGTGGCTGGTAGGACAAAGCTAGCTAGCTCCCCGTTAAGTGGATCGTACCTACATCAACTCGTAAATAACTCGCTAACTGTGAACCCTCGATAAGATATCGAAGAAGTTCCAGACTAGAAAGAATACTTTATATTGCTTGTAAGTTTGTAAAACTTTTGTTTATAAATCATTGTTTTTAATAACTATTTGTAATGACTGTTATTGTAAAATGTATTACTGTTTGTGTATATTAAAATATATTTGTGTTAAAAAACTGTGTGTATCAATCTTGTTGGCAAATACCA
>NW_013673783.1:6404-16040 GCF_000517525.1 Limulus polyphemus
TAAACTGGCTATATATCGGCTTTTACTTAACTGCTAAATCTAAATTACAATTTAACTACTAAATTTAAACTATCAGTTAACTCGGTTTCACACTATTTGAAATTCTAATACGTAACACTTGGTATTACCACTAATGTGTAGTGTAGTCAAGGCAACTCAACTGTCCCATAATTAGAAGCCAATTGTTCATTCACACTAAATCTTTGCAGAAAAATTGGGACTGAAATGGGCAAAAGTAATAATATATCATCAATAATCGATAAAGCTTTCACATATAGTTAGAAGACTCTAATATCAGTATAACTATTATCTACAATCTAACTGAAACAGTGGAACATAACTTATAGCATAACTCTGCTTTATATTTACTCCTGCATAAGAGTGTTATTTAAAGTATCTATTTTTTTTTTCATTTATCTACTTAGGGCGTAATTGTCAGTAAGAGAGATATGGGGCAATAATGCTTGAGAACCACAATGTGAACAAGGCTTACCCACTGAAGGCGTGATTGTAAGTAAGAGGGATGTGGGGCAATAATGCTTGAGAACCACAATGAGAACAAGCTGGGAATCCACAAAAGGAAGTCTTGAAATGCCCAAATTGCTGGCAGTAGAAACACTTAAAAGGACTTGGATATATAGTCATACATTACATTGTAAGCACAAAGGAAGAAGAAGAAGGTACAACAAATGCCCTTTATTGTTTATATCTTCCATTTTCCTGAAAGATATAAGTTTAACACCTGAAGCACTTCGATTTTTATAGCTTAAAGGATACTAAACATAACCTATCTAATTTGGTTAATATGTAATTGGAATAGTTTAAAATATTATGAGAAGTCACCTATATGGGACCTATAGGGTTCTTGGAATTCCAAAGTTAGCTTAGGTGTTTGGTGAGTAGATTCTATGGTCGAAGCATTTTTATAAACCTAGAAGAACCCTTCTTAGCCTTTTTGAATAAATAATGGTGGCATTTTGCCAAAAGAAACGTATAAGTATCAAAAGTAAAGATGAAGCCATTTGATTAACGTCCAGTTCTGAACGTAATTTGTGTATGCAGAAGCTTTTTTTTAGCATGAAGCATCTTTTGATTTGCTGCACTCCCCAGGATGCTGAATTTGTTGGTAGCCTTAGTTGATGTATTTTTTATTTTGTTTTGTTTTGTAGATTGTTAGCATTGGTTCAGTTATAGGCATAAGTACAGAGTTACTATGTGTTAGCTATAGATCTATTGCTTAGCTTTAATTATAGTTAGAGTCATTGTGAGTTGATTTGTAAGTACACGTACAGAACCAACACTGGGTTACACATAGATATAATCTTAGAGTTTTCTTGAGTTTACTTTTACTATATATCCAAAACACAAGTCTGAGACAGGTTTCAATCTATTGGTAACATCAGACACAGGGTATGTAGCGTTAGGGTGGACCCATCTCTCGAATGTGGGATGAATAGCTAGCACAATTTAAATTTACAAGCTATGTACATAATAGGTAGGTTGAGAGATTACAAAAGTATGGAGAATGACTAGTTACCAGTTATGTACAGGGTTCATCAGCATAAGGTCCTGTGTCATGGAGGATTCTCGATGGTGGGAGGGTATTTATAGAGTTTTGAATAGTGGCTTCTGAATGGATTGACTACAAACAATAATACATTAAAAAACACCACCTAGGTGGGTGTATGCACGTAACAGATCGTGTGCATTCAATGGAGGATCTCGACTAACCAGAAGAAGAAAGAGGACAGGGCCTAAACACTGAGCTAATAAACAACACATGCATAACAAGTGCACCAAATTCCAGCAATATTATATTATGATACGTTATCGCAATGCCATGGTGGTCATAAGATCATGGTAATATCACATTCCTTCAAGAGACTGAACTCTCAGACCCTGAGGAGTTTATTCTCAATTGCTTTAACTTCATACCACATGCTGACCCAGGGGCTATGCTGGCCATCACAATTTATCATGAAAACAACATCTCTACATCATGACAGATGTAGATTAAAACAATCACCATTGCAAGCTACACACTTTCTGGATAGCTCACCTGGAATTACCTGTGCATATCCAAATAACCAATGAGTACAGGAAAGGTAACACAGCCCACAATTTTCAAGATTGTAGTTAGCAGAAGAAGAATTTAATGTCAGGCGTCTCACCTGGGATTCAAGTGAAAAGACTAATGACTAGGTTTACATTTGTCTCTCCACAGTACAGCCATCAATTTTGTACTGTTAAACTCAGGTAAGTCAACAGGAACTGC
This sequence comes from Limulus polyphemus, assembly GCF_000517525.1. Taxonomy (NCBI): domain Eukaryota; kingdom Metazoa; phylum Arthropoda; class Merostomata; order Xiphosura; family Limulidae; genus Limulus; species Limulus polyphemus. The sequence goes on from NW_013673783.1 coordinate 8,680, forward strand.
TGAGTGCCAAGAGGACAGAGACTCCAGTTTTTGTTTTTGCTAACACCACTAGGAGTGCCGTCTCTACCTGGTATAGGGGACTTAGTATCTGCAGTAATCGCTATGAAATCATATAGAAACCCATACAAAGATGTCAAACTATCTGGTAACACCAATATCTTCAAGCATCTTTAAGCCGTTGAACAAATTCAAAGCAACATCTTCTCCAAAAGAAATGTCCCATACTGATGGAGTGGTGGTATTAATAAAACCTGAAAAGCACGCAATCAAGCCAAGGCTGAATTTATGTGGATTTAATATGTCCCTGAGAAGGCAGAAAAAGGCAAACAATATATGGAATAGAGCACTATTAATGAAGTGGTATGAACTGAAGCAAGGTCAGTCACACAAGCACTTCATTCTGGCACTCCCACAAGTTTATAACTTGCACAAGAACAAAGAAACGTGGCAATCTCAGTAACTTACAAAGATGAAAAGAACCAGCTCCATACAGATTAAGTTCAAAGCAAGGCCATTATGTACAAATACATTAACAAATATGACCAATGTGACATGCAAGAGAGGCTCAAGCTACAGCAATACATATCCATGCTACAGCAAAATGCAGATATGGAAGCCACATTTAGCTTAAATGAAGGAGCTAAGATCTGGAAGATGTAAGAATCTCCAGATTTAAGAAACTTATTGAAGTCAAATGGTTTTAGTTTCAGATTATCAATATAGCTTGTCAACAGGTAGCATCTCTGAAATGTGGACCAATCCTTTGCCAAATCTTTACCCAAACCCTTCATATATCCCTCTTGTCTTAAAAGTAATCGTGTCATCGTCCTAAAATACCATCTGAGAGATCCCAGAGAAGGCTGTAGCAAGAAGGCTATAGCTACGTTCTGGATCAATTGTACTGGATTTGCAGCTGATCCATGAGAAGACTTTAAAACTGGTCAAAACATCGTGCCAGTAGCCTTAAATCAGGATGATGCCTACAGTACAGTTCACTTGACCATCTTTGCTGACAAAATACACAGAATAGGTATCAGTGTAATATTTTTAAGATAGGTCATATCTGTATTAATTACTAGGAAAAGCATCTTGAAAGTTCAACAAGATGTTATGTGTTAACATTTGCTGATTAGTTTCTGTTGTGCAGCAAAGGCTTTAGCAAAGGTGAAATAGATAGAAAACCAGATGAAACCATCCTATAGAATGTTGATCAGGAGTAGTCGTCTATCCTGCCGCCACAGCCATGTTCTGCACATTCAACAACAGATATACTTATGAGGACAAACTACCACAATCCTTTGTGAGCCATCCCTCCGCACAATCACTGAATTATCTGTGGATAATCTCTGACTTAAAATTTAACTTCACCAGCCACAAAACACTATGATAACAAGACCTACCAAAATCACCAACTCACTGGAAATGTCATCTGGAAATACAACTGAAGAACATCATCTGCTCACACTCTACCAAAGTCGTATCCACTCTATCCTGAATTATGCACTACAGAGGATCAATATGGATGTTATGCAGTTAAAGAAAACTGAAAAGACATATAACACTGTTTAAGACTGATCATGGGAAGTACTTAAGCCACTCTCAAGGTCCTATTACGTTTCACAAGCCTCAGCAACATTGAAGATCGCCAACAGCAGTTAGAAGCATAATCCTTCACTAGGGCCTTATCGTGACACTTCTGTTTTTAACTGAGATATTACAGCTCCACAATGCTCCAGCAGACATAAAAAATGTATGGTTTCCCTATAATGCATTTCAAGAAACATTCAGGGGTGGAGATGTGCTATACAGTCACCATGTATATATAATTTCTCACCATCAGATATCAAGCATCTCCATGTGGAAGGAAAATCTGACACCATTGGTATCTGTTGAAATCAGCCTATGTAGAAACTGGGCAGAGAATGAAGAAGAAAAGTATTATCAGCTCCTATATGAAGTCCATGGTGAAAGCCATCTGTCATGATAGCCACCTGTAGTTATTACAGCACAAATGTAGAGTGAGCTGATTATATATTCATTGTATTAGCACCTAATACTCATCTTACTTCAACTCAACCAGGACTGTTCGTCTATAAGAATCAGAAGCCAAAGCAGTTTTTTATCTTAACAAATGAATACCAAGCTGTTAGGAACCTTCTCTTCCCTTCACGGATATGTATGCATAGTAAAAGTATGGATGGAATTTTGGATTCAAAAGAATGAAACCACACAAAGAGAACCTTCATTGAGATGTTGCTCACAGTAAACATGAATATATATATGAAGGTACTAAAAAAAGTACAAACAACAGTTTACCAGTTAAACTCTAGTAGAATTACATGTCTCTATCAGGAAAGATATGCTCTGCAGAAAAATATTATGAGAATCACATAGGAATTTATAATGTCATAGGAAATAAAATTAAATAAAAGTTAGAAATGGTAATTTAAATATTTTGGAAATTGTGATTAAGTTGGACATATTATCCATGGGCACAGTATTTTTTCCCAACGATAAGGCTTTACCTGCTTCTCCTGTTTCTAAATAATGATCTTACTTGTCCTCTTTAAAAACAACTTATTAATGATTTCCAATATTCTTATCAGATTTCCATAAACTTGTTTGTTTGTTTGTTACGGACTTCGCGCTAAGCCACACGTAGGCTATCTGCGCTAGCCGTTCCTAATTTAGCAGTGTAAGACTAGAGAGACGGCAGCTAGTCATCACCACCCACCGCCAACTCTTGGGCTACTCTTCTACCAACGAATAGTGGGATTAACCGTAACATTATAACGCCCCCACGGCTGAAAGGGCGAGCATGTTTGGTGTAACGGGGATTCTGTGAACCTCAGATTGCGAGCCGAGTGCCCTAGCCACCTGGCCATGTCGGGCCCCTGAACAAGAGGGATGAAAAATAGTTTAATAAAATGAGGCATGACAAGATAACAGCCATCAATTTCAAATCAATAACAAAGTCTGTATGTAGTAAAATGTTAAGATGGCGAAACGCTAGAGTGGAAAATATCACGACAGTAAAGCGATCTCAGTCTTGACTAGCCCAATATGATGCTTTGAAATCGAATACTTGATATATTCATGTATAAGTCGTCTCATAAGTCAAGTTTAGTTGAAATGTCGTTTCTGGTGAAATGTTTGAAAATGAGGTCAGACATATGGGTCTTCCTTAGACTAACATTTCAGACAATTGAAATGTAGATGAAGTGTTACGAAAGTAAACACAACAAAATCCCAAGTACAAAAACTCAGATATTCTCTTCTCTCTAAAAGATAACACACTAATAAATAATGCCAGCTTTTATAAGTCATTTTATTTAAGCAAAACATAAATTTTATTTGACTATATTTTGCAAGAAATAAAATGACATTTATAACTTATTTATACCTTAACGATACAAGTCATCGGAGACTCGTTGGTACAAAAATCGAGTTTCTATTACCTCTGTGGCAAAGCACGGATAGCCTATTGTGTAGCTTTGTAATTTGCAAGAAAATAAATGACATTTATAACTTATTTATACCTTAACGATACAAGTCATCGGAGACTCGTTGGTACAAAAATCGAGTTTCTATTACCTCTGTGGCAAAGCAAGGATAGCCTATTGCGTAGCTTTGTAATTTGCAAGAAATAAATAAACAGGATAACGATATAAAAATAGAATCAGAATTTTTATAACTTTGTTACACTAGGAAAAAGCTGCTAAACTGCTTTGGTCTTATCGGACGACAGCATAATGACAGCCAAACTTTCCTTTTTTAGGCCTAATTGCAATGATGTGATGTACTACACGAGCTATTGTCTGAATACAGCTTCCCTGGAGTAAACTGAGTTCCGACAAGACAAGTTATGAAAACGTGAGTAAAAACAGTTAAATTGTTCTCCACTAGGATTCTTTGATGCACAAGTTATAGATTGAAGTCAGATCAACAATAATCAACTTCTGAGTAAAAACAGTTAAATTGTTCTCCACTAGGATTCTTTGATGCACAAGTTATAGATTGAAGTCAGATCAACGCTAATCAACTTCTGAGTAAAACAGTTAAATTGTTCTCCACTAGGATTCTTTGATGCACAAGTTATAGATTGAAGTCAGATCAACGCTAATCAACTTCTGAAATTCTTGGCGGTATTTCATATATGTTGGCTCGGTACAATAAAACTATAAAAGCAGATCTTATATTTATAACACCTATCATTTCCGGAGTTTAGTTTAAATATCATCAATGGTTACTTTATCACTGATATGTTATATTCTCATAATTATTACCAAAAAAGCTTTGCGTTGTATTTTTTAAAAATATTTGCTTTGTGTCCTTACGGCTGTCACACGTCTTCCAGTTTAAAACGAATTAAAATCTTATTTGGACAAGTCTTTTAATACTTTTCTATAATTAAAGTATATAGTCAGAAAATTGTTGAATCTGAAATATCGATAGTTCATGAAAGTAATATCGTGTCGTGCAGATACCACATATCTTATTCGTACACTTGCACACCGTCGTAAATTATTATAGGCCTATGTTACGAAGGACGTTAACTAACGTAACACAAATCAATTCATTTGTTCAACAATATGACAGTCACAGATTCGAATTCTATCTCAAAACATGCTCGCCCTTTCAGCCGTGGGACATTATAATGTGACAGTCAATCCCATTATCCGTTGGTAAAAGAGTAACCCAAGAATTGGCGGTGGGTGGTGTTTACTAGTTGCCTTCCCCAAATTACAAAATTACTCGCTTAGTACTCTAGATACTTCCCGAAATCACTCTGACTAGCTTAACTCTCTATCTTAAAATAACTCTACTCTTAACTATATTGTTCAATAACTATATATTAAGAAAGCCTAAAAACAGTTAAAATTTATATATTTATCAGGCACATACGTTAGTCTCTCTGGTGTCGCATTGTTGGAAGGAACTGGCTGAACCATCTTCGGTGAAATTTTGCCATCTTAATGCCACAAATGCGGGCTTAACTGAGCGAGGAACTCTGTAGCAAAATGTCGTACGTGGCACATGTACCTTTACATCGGACGAACGGTATGTGTACTATGGCGCAAAATAGTGGAAGGGGTGAGGCCCATGTCCCAATCATAACATTACTTATTGAATCTGGCATTGTCGAGTTCTTCGGCTATTTTTGTTGTTGTTGTTTTCACTATTCAGAATGTAATGTTGTTTTAGCACACGTCTTTTGTTTCTGTTTTTGAGTATTATAATTTGTCTTTGAGTCTCTCAAGAAAATAAAGGATTACATTTGAGAACTTTACACCTTCCGTTACCAATAGTTAGGTTTCAAACACTTCAAAAATCCCTCGTTTGTGCTGTTACAGATTTTAAAAATTATGTAGCGTGTGAGATCGAAAAGTGTCAGGTTTTATACCTCTATAACTCAGAAAAAACAATACATGTTTATTCAGATATTATGTTATATTTCACACAAGAGTTAAAGTGTTAAAGACCTTGAACACAGGATGTATGCAGCTATGAACCTGATATAATCATCGCATCAGGTGTAGGCTTAATAATACAGTTGTCATTCAGGAAAGCTTGTATTCGCCCGGTCAGTCTTCTGTATCGTCTTTCCTTTGGAGATGAGTAACGTGGTGCCTGTATGAAGGGTTGGTAACAGCTTGGTGTTTCTTTGTTTCTTTCATTTCAGATATTCACGTAAAACTACACAGGGCTATCTGCTTAGTCGCCCTTAGTTACAGCGCTCGACTAGCAATTTGCGGGTTGCGGGGTCGAATCCCATCACTGAACATGCAATCCCTTTCGTCCGTGGGAGCGTTATAATGTGATGGTTAATTCCACTATTCGATTAGAGTATCCAAAAAGTCGGCGGCGGGTGGTGTTTATTAGCTGTCTTCCCTCTAGTCTATCACTTCTAAATTAGGGACGACTAACGGGGCCATCTGCGCTAGCCGTCCCTAATTTTGCAGTGTAAGACTAGAGGGAAGGCACCTAGTCATCACCACCCACCGCCAACTCTTGGGCTACTCTTTTACCAACGAATAGTGGGATTGACTGTCACATTATAACGCCCCCACGGCTGAAAGGGCGAGCATGTTTGGTGTGACGGGGATTCGAACCCGCGACCCGCAGATTGCGAGTCGAGTGCCCCATTATTATAAAGTGAAAAACATATTTACTTTAATATATGGATTAAAGAGGGTCAATGTTGTGTGGTAACAGGTGGCGCTACGAGGTTCTTATTTCGGAAAGCACGAATTTCGGAAAGCACGGTCCTAATCGACCCGATTAGCTGTAGCCGACCATAATTTTAAACTACTGATCAGTTGTTGTTAAACACTAAGCTGCACAAAGGGCTATCTGTGCTCTGCCCACCAAGGGTAGTAAAAAAAAACAGTTTTTAGCAGTATAAGTCTACAAACATACAATTGTGCCACTGGGGGCACTACTGATCAGATGGATGAAGCCAACTAACAGCAACAATTGCCACAGGGAGCTTTTTGCCACGCTTTGTTTTAACTGAATAACGGAGTTACTGTCACTTTTATGATGCACTCACAGCTGAAAGTGCGAAACAGCATCATATCTCGAATTCTAAACCCTCAGTACCGCAGCCCGGCCCGTTAACCACTTGTATACTCACCCGATCCAAACCAGATGATGAAGTAGTAAATTAGAAACACAACGATTCTAGAAATACAAATATAAAAATATTCGATGGGTGCAAGAAAATATTACGTTAACTGTAATCATAAACAGAAAAAAATATAATTACGTTAACTGTAATCATAAACAGAAAAAATATAATTACGTTAACTGTAATCATAACCAGAAATATAATTACGTTAACTGTAACCATAAACAAAAAAAATATAATTACGTTAACTGTAATCATAAACAGAAAAAAATATAATTACGTTAACTGTAATCATAAACAGAAATATAATTACGTTAACTGTAATCATAAACACAAAAAATATAATTACGTTAACTGTAATCATAAACACAAAGAGCAAAATGCTTCATGGGAAAAAGAAAACTCGGTGACGTTACATAAAAAGAAGAAAAAATAGAAACGAAATCACGAAAAACGCTGTAGGTGACGTGAAGACGTGAGAATGAATAACAAAATATACGCTAGATATAAAAATCAATAAGAATAAAGATGCCAAGTGCGAAAAAACCAGCATCAAGATTATATGAAAAATATGATATTTTCTTTGTAGAAAGAAAACATAAATTCCTTATTATATTATATAACTTATTATTATATTGTATAAATTATCATAACTTATTATTATATTGATAAATTATCATAACTTTTATTGTATAAATTATCATAAGTTATTATATATTGTATAAATTAT